>NC_083588.1:48280458-48580458 GCF_027579695.1 Neoarius graeffei | reverse complement strand
GAACTAAATTTCAGGGTCTATGAAATCGAAAGGCTGTCTTGCTTTAAACTTCCAGGAACAGTAGATGGTTTCATGCTTCCTAATATTTTAAGAAAATGTAACAGATTTAACCGTAGTCTCATAAACCACATCACTAGCAGAACTATGGAAGCCACCATAGTAAGGAGTTAATTTTCTCATAATTATGACTATATCTGTGTATCATTTCTTGATTCTATTTCAATAATCAGATCCTATCTCATAATTATGACTTGCCATTTTTATGACATAGACATGCCAACTTGTAAATATGTTTCTCAGCAGAGGCAGTGAGATGGCAGTGTGTGCTCTGTCCATGTTGGATGGTTTGGGCGATGAGGCCACAGCACTGGGTGGTGTGCTCATCCTGCTCTTGGCACTCGTCCTGGCCTGGCTCTCTACCCATGTGGCTGATCGTGGTGATCACATTCTGGGTACCATCCTCACTGTGGGTGCCCATGCCTCACTCATTGGTCTAGGGGGCCATGATGGCTACGCGGTTGCTCCGTCCAGCTCGGAGTCGGGTGAGCAGCAGAACGATGAGACAACAGACGAGGACAAACAGGAGGATGATGAGGACGAGGGAGAAGGAGGAGAGGAGCTGCTGGATATCCAAGGAGGCAGGAAGAAAATGAGTCGAGAGCATGAGGGAGAGAATGAGGGCACGGAGGATGATGACGATGAGGGCACGAGCATCACTGTGCGGCTGAAGTTTCTGAATGATACAGAGGAACTGGCTGTGCTGAAGCCTCAGGATACAGTCGGAGTGCTGAAAAGGTGAGAAGAAACACATGAGTGATACTAGTTTATTTATCACCAGTAATTGGATTTCTGTCCAGGTTGGACTATTTGCATAAAAACGTGTATAGAGGCTGTGAAGTTGGCCATGATTGGCCCGTTGCTGTTTAGGTTTAGCAGAAATCTGATCCTCAGTCCTCTCTAATGTGTGTGTTTTAGGGTGTTCACACGGCACATATTTGCATCGATGCTGCACCGATGTATTTTGTTGCGATATATCTTACACCGGTGTAAATTTTGCGCAGCGTTCACACGTCACAAACCTGCTTACTAGAGAGAAGCGTGTTAGCAGCGGTGCAGCCCCACTTGCGGTCACACGGCAGTTTCTGCGACCGTGTTATAGTAGCAAAAACTTTATTACTATCATTTCCTTTGATAGTAATAAAGTTTTGATATTTCCTTTTATTACTATCATTTCCTATCATTATTACGATCATTTCCGATAGTAATAATGCGGAAATGAAATATGCGCATGCGTGAAAATGTACTTCTTTTTCCCGGTTGTCATGGCATCACCAAGCGCCGGGAAAACAACGTGGATGAAGACACCAGTGTTGCCAGATATTGCTGATGTTTTCCATCCCAAAATATGTTCAAATCCGCCAAAATGCACTTAAAACTGCCCAATCTGGCAACACTGGAAGACATGCAGTTCTGTTGTTGTTGATATTCGCCATTTTGGAAGCGCAAAATACCAGGATGCAAATTATGCAATGCCCGTATGTAATCAACTGTCCTCACGCGTAGCGAGTCTACCCCTGTAGCGTTCAGACGTCCCATTTTATATCGGTGCTGCCCCGCAAACTAGCATTTACTCCGGAGTAAATTTCTTAAACCACCTCCCGAGCAGGGTTAGATTTGCACCGGTTTAAGCAGCTTTCAGGGGCTACACCGGTATAACTTTGTACCGTGTGAACGCTCTACCGGGGCAGCCCCGGTGCTACACCGGAGTAAAAGTTGCCGTGTGAACACCCCTAGGGGCTACACCGCTATAACTTTGTACCGTGTGAACGCTCTACCGGGGCAGCCCCGGTGCTACACCGGAGTAAAAGTTGCCGTGTGAACACCCCTTTTGAATCATGTTATTCCAGTTTGACATGGTACTAAAGCAGGGAATTCTTCAACATTGAGGAATAAATTCCAAAGACCCCCTCAGCACAGATTTTATACATTTATGAGTAGCACGCTGTGTGAGCTAGGGATGGCGAAAACTAAAAAAAATCTTGACCGACCACCGAGCCTCATTAGCCAGTTAAAGTCGGTTAACCTATGAGTTTAAACAGGGATGCAAACGGCGCGCCTTTTTCATGGCTCGTGCAGATATGACTTTTTTTTGGGGGGGGGCCTTGGAGTGTCTGAATAATTTCATTAGAGTAAATTTTGTATTAAAATTACTACATAAGCAAATGCCGTTACAGTCCATGAAAAAGCCGTGAAAAAGTCGGCATCTGCGCCTTTAGTTTGTGTGGAGAGATATGATCTGCAATAACATGCATTGTTGGCTACAGACCGAAACATACTTTCAGAATGCACTGGCCAAGGCAGGACTAAACTCCATGTGCCTTCTAATAATAATTAAAAAAAAAAACAGAATAGTAATTTGTAAGCTAAAAAGCCTGTCTACACTTTTCTCTTTCGCCGAGTGGCAGCCAATGTTGCCAGATATTGCTGACGTTTTCCAGCCCAAAATATGTTCAAAACCCGCCAAAATCCACTTAAAACCGCCCAAATGGGCGGGAATCTGCCCAATCTGGCAACACTGGTGGCACCTGTGTTCAACTGGGGCGGGACATGACTGAATGGGTGCTTCTGATTTGTCAGCTGTCTTTAACTGGGGCGGGAGGGCGGGACATGACTGAATGGGTGTTTCTGATTTGTCAGCTGTTGTCCTTACACCGCATGGCACGCCCCAAGCGTTTACAAACACAGAATTCCAGGTTCTCCGCTCCAAAATCGGCAGCTTCAAAACGATTGATTTTTTTTTTCACCGACAACCAAAAAAAAATTAACCGGTTAACGTTGATTCGGTCAACCACCGGTCAAACGGTCATCGGTTAACATCCCTAGTGTGAGCACAATCGCTATTAGGCACGTTAAAATGTAAATAACTTTTCTAGAATTTCACCAAAACTTATTGAATTTTCAGCATTGTAAGAGAAGTCCCTAAAGTATTATTCAGCAAAACCCCAGAATGATAGCACAAATCTAGAATTTTTAACAGAATTTTAGTTCTTAAAATTTAACGTAATTATGGACGTCACGCGTAACATTTACACCCGTGAAAAATCACTTTGAATGCTGTTTTGAAAGTTTTGATCAAATATTCTCTATAATAAAAAAATCGCTTAAATATTATAAACACAGTCTTTTAATGTATCAAAAAAATAATTTTGATAAAGCAAGGGAATTCGGAAGAAAATTTGTTTTTTCTTTTGCTTGTTGTGCGCGTCACGCTACCAAAATCTAACTAACCCCTTCACGAACAATTCCAACTTTCATGGACTTATAGCGCGAATAAACCTTTCAAAAAATTTATATAATACTTCTCACCCAGTAAATTAGAATCCTGGTGATTTATATCCTCGTAGCTTCAGTAGATCTAGAGATTTAGTCGATTTAGTAAATCCCAAACACTGTGAAACACGCCAGCCATCTATGGTGAGAAGTGCTGCTGTAGCTGAGAAACTCTCATTTCTCCCGCTTCCAACTAACTCCGTGACCCAGACCAAAATAACAGTCACGCTCATCACTTAAGGATGATTTATGCCAAGTTTCATGGAAAAATACAGCGAAATAAACTTGCTAGAAGCATTTTTCAAAATCCCAAACATTATGAAACATTTCTTGTAGGGTTTCAGGTTACAAATTTCAAGAATAGAGAAACTGCGGCGCAAAAGTTTGCCACTAAACTCGCGAAAATACTCCATCCTAGCGAGTTTCACAACCGAACTAGGCTACGTGACAGTCCGTGACCACCCAGGAATGTTCTAGAAGGCACGCTTCTAGGCACGTGCGATCGAGAAAGACGCCACGTGGAGGTAGTAAAGGTAGTATTTCCACTGTCTTATGACGTTTTTGCTTATTTTAGCGTGATAAACAATGCATTATGGGTAATCATTAAAATGCTGATTTCAAGGTTAAAATGGGTAAAAACAACTAATTTATTATAGATATTGTAAAAATCGTGCCTAATAGTTATTTCAGTACATAAAATCAAAACCTGAATTTTTTTCCCTATGTTACACCATTGTGCATCTATAGCATGCTACTCAGATCTCAGGCTTTTTATTTAAATGAATATAATTAATATTTTGGATAATTATTGGACATGGGTGGGGGGAGCCATGGCCTAATGGTTAGAGAAGCACCTTTGGGACCAAAAGGTTGATGGTTCAATTCTCTAGACCAGCAGGGATGGCCAAAGTGCCCTTGAGCAAGGCACCTAACCCCCAACTGCTCCCCAGGCTGCTCTGGGTATGCTGTACGTAGCTCTGGATAAGAGCGTCCGTTAAATGCCATTAATGTAATGTAATTCCTGAATGTTCCACCAATAGAATACCCTCGGTACAAAGTAGACATTATTTATAAGCCTGTGTAGGTTTTTTTGGTTTTAATTAAACCCATTTAATTCAAGTGACCCATAATACCATTGGCTGATAACTATAACAACTCCGTAATAAATGTAAGAGTTGAGATTTCCATTACTGTCATGAAATCCAGCGCACAGTCCTTTTACTTTTGGCAGTTTTTTTGGTGGAAACTTTCAGGTCAGTTCAGTCCTGTGCACATGTCCAAAGCTTGTACATATTACATTCAAGACATCAATTCGCTCTCTGTCCTCAGTAAGTACTTCTCTGGGCGTGAGCGTCAGATCAAGCTGATTTATCAGGGGCAGCTGCTGCAGGACCCACGACGCACACTGCTCTCACTCAACATCACCCACAACAGCGTGCTGCACTGCCACATCTGCCAGGCTCAGAGTCCAGCCTTGCCCCAGGCCGAGCCAGACGACGAGCAGCGTGCTCATGCCGGAGCGGGCATCAGCAGTGGTCTGCGCTCAGTCGCTCTTGCATTCAGCACAGGCAGCCTGGTGGTCCCGGTGTTTGTAGTGCTGCTAGCTGTAGTCTGGTATTTCCGTTTCAACTACCGACAGCTGTTCACGGCGCCGGCCACCGTCTCCCTGGTAGGAGTCACCGTCTTCTTCAGCTTCCTAATCTTCGGCATGCACAGCCGCTGAGGATACGGACAAAAGAAGGAAGATTGTTGGGAGAGAGGTAAAAAGAAATTGGGGTAGAAGATGGCATATTCACTCTGTCTGTGAAGTGCAACAGTGATGAGGAGAAGGAATGATTGATAGTAGACAAAAGTACTCAGGGAGCCTTACGGCTTCTGGTGCCATTTAGATGCCTGGTGTGTCTGTGTGAGAGAGAGAGAGAGAAAGAAAGAATGAGTGTGTGTATGCGTGTGTGTTTAAGGATTTACTTGTGGGTGAGTAGAGAGTATAATGCTGTAATTATGCTTTAGATTCGTGTAATATTTAGAGTAATTTAATCTCAACACGAGGCCTAGTTTGTCCTCAGTTGTTGTTTCAGCGCTTGCTGGCCTTTCCATGGATTAACCTCTATGCCATTTTTATTGTCAGTATGTTTGAAAGGAGAAGCTCCAACCTAATCTTTGTTTACTGTACCGTAGCGTACAGTACAAGAAATTCAACCTGTTTCACTGCACAGAGAAAAGAAACACATAACCACGTAATCTGAAATACGAAGCCTTACTAAAGCCGTTTTATATTTTTTAACTGCAATTCAAGACACTATTTCAAAAATTTGTTGCATAATACAAGTTGACGTTTTTGGCAGAATCCTACAACTGCCCGATATGATAGATGAATGTTAGGTTGGAAAGCGCTGGAGTATTCCATTAATGACTGCATTACGTGTATCACTTTAGCGCTACAGTTAAGTGACCACACAATTCACAAGCAAGCTTAATTTCATAATAACAAAGCTCAGGACATGCAGCTAATGGTCCTTCGTTTCAGCTCACATTTCATTTTACAGTATTATCTTTGAGGGGGAAAAGTTTCAATACTTGGAAATGTTTGTTCTCTAGCAATAAACATCGCGTTCTGCAGGTACGAGAATCAAGTTATTATTAAAAAAAAAAATACAGGGATAACGAAGGATAACCAAGTTCTGTAAATAAAGTGCATTCTGTATATAATAAAATGTGAAAATTAAATCTCATAAAACATGAATGGTTGTCTTGTGACTTTGGCGTACAAAAACAGTATCTTTGCAAATTTCTGTGCATCACATATTGGTAGGACATGGCATCTGGAGATTTCTATGTTGCAGATGAATATTTATAGCTGCTGGGATTTCATAACACATTTTTAATAGTTACATTAAAGTGCTGATGACACGTTTTTGACATCTTTGGCGATGTTTTATAACATAAGTAATTCCCGATGATCCATATATTAATTCACGAAGGCGCCTATTTTACAAGTTATGATAAAAAACGCGGCTATTTGGGCAAATTTGACGGGGCTGCAGCACCCAGGAGACGAAAGAGGAGGAGGAGCTATATGACGTCAGCGAAAGAACCTTCCTCCTAACTTACCAGTTTGTTGTTGATGCGACAGGTGTTCAGTTTGTCATTATTAGTATTATTATTATACATTATATATATGTTATTATGCCTTCGCGTTGTGTTGCTGGCTTTTGCTCTAAAACCTACAAGGATGGGGTAAGTTTATTCAAGTTTCCCAGAGATCCCGAGCTGCATGCGAAGTGGGTGAGGCAAGTCAGGCGCACTCGTGACAAGTGGGAGCCCTCACCAATATCCGTCCTGTGCTCTGAACACTTCGATTTGGATTGTTTTGACACCCTTCCCAGCTTAAAAGAATCCCTTGGGTGTTCAGTTCAGCACAAACATGTGTTACTACCATCAGCAGTGCCTACACAGTGTTGCCAGATTGGGAGGTTTCCCGCCCAGTTGAGCGGTTTCAAGTGCATTTTCTACATATTTTGGGCTGGAAAACGTCAGCAGTATACTGCTGAAGTTTTCCAGCCCAAAATATGTTCAAAACCCACCAAAATGCACTTGAAACCGCCCAACTGGGCGGGATTCCTCCCAATCTGGCAACACTGCCAGTATTCCGGAGGGGGTCTACTAGTAGCTATGCCGGATCCAAAGACAGTCCTCCTGTCAGAACATGTGTTGTGAAACGACATAAGATAAAGGTACGTAGAGCTATAGATTCTACATGATAATCATAAATGTAATCATAAAGTTGGCGTGATATCAGTCATGTATTTGCTTGTGAAAGCTTGCGGCTTTCATGTAACTGCCGCCTAGCAACGAGAGGCAAAGGGTAAAGAGGGTAGGCTATCATAGATTCTATTCGGAAGAGATCAACACAATTCTAGACTCCCAGAAGAGGAAGAGCTAGCACTAGAGTTCACCGGCGTTTTCATGCGCCATTTCCATTGAGTAGAACCAGAGTAGAACAGCCAGTGAACCGCAGCGTGTTCTCCCGCTGACGTCACAACATGGCCGCGAGCCACGGACCCAGTTTTCTTGCGCTGTGCAATTAAAAGTTGGATATTCGCGTAACAACAGCTTCTTTTCACGTAATTATAACAGAAATCTAACGTTTGCCATGTTGTATAGTTTATTTAAGAAATTGCATAGAATCCTGTTCGTGTCATCAGACCTTTAAAGAAATCCTTTTTATTTTGCCTCAAAGCACTAACAGTAGTTGATGCTATTTGTCCAGAAACAAACTGAGTCTCTAAATATGACATGAAAACACATTCCAGATGAAAAGTGGTCCTGAGACACACCAGGCTTTATTCACGATACCACAGGACATTCAGCAAGGAGTGAGAGAACCAACGCCAGCATTGAAAAATTACAAATATATCCATAGACACAGTACAGCTTCCTATGTACAGATAAGTAATAGTGGAATCTTTTTTTTTTCCCCTCCACCACACGATTATTTTATAGACGTTTTAAATTTGAATCCACAAAAATAAAAGATTTAAATAAAAAAAAAACCAACACTTTTTAAAAAGCTACAAGGCTTTTTCTATTTAGTCCAAATGAAGTGCATCTTTCTTTCTTTCATTATTTCAGTTAAGTGCTATTTTTGAGCAGTTCAGTGTAAAATAAAACAGGATGTAATAAGCGCTCTCAAGACCCGAAAAAGACACTGGGCACAGAGCACATTTCTAGACCACACAAGGAACACTAACACACTACACTGTAAATAAATAGTGCAACATATGCTGGAAAAAAATATTTACCAGGAAGTGGTAGAAAATGTTGACAAAGAGCATAATTTGGCCGTAAGCTACAACAATGATTATCAAAAGAGCATTATTTAGCAGGAAGCAGTGGAACTGTTCTGAAACAGCATCTTCAATTAAGAGGCAGCAACATTATTGTGTGGTTTTTGAAGCCAAACCATTAACAGAATTATCAGAAGGATCTACACACACACACACACACACACACACACACACATCACCTCACTTTAGTCTGGCCATGCTATAGCACATTTATACCAATCACAAGTTAACGTAAACCCTGGTATTCCACTGCACGTGACCCACATATGCAAACACACATCCTGCTTCGAAATAGTGAAGGAAATAAACAATTCAGTGTAATGATCATAGCGGAGTTTGTTCGTGTGTGTGTTGTTCTTTTAGTTCAAGTCGTCGTAAATATTAGGGGCTGGTGGAGGTGGAGGTCTGGGTCTCTTCTTTCGATTTGATAGGGCAAGTGCACTCTGAGAGTTGCTGCTGCTACTACTGCTAGTGCCTGCTCTACCCAGTCCACTCACACTGCTGCTGCTCCCTCCACCTCCTGCTCTCTCTCGGTCTCCTCCTTTCTCCCTCTCACATACTCCAGCACTACTCACAAGCAGAGAGCTAGGCTTCTTCTTTTTCTTAGGTCTTTTAGAGTCGGAGTTATTGGTACCTGAGAGAAAGAGAACAAAAAAAGAATGAAGATTTATGAGAAGTGATGGGTAGCGCATTAATATGGAATGTTAGGGGAATACAGCGTGTTGGTGCAAGTGTGTGCATGTTAGGTCTATTAACTGAATTGGATTTTTAACTGTATTTAAATTTTTGTTCAGATTTAAAGGAACAGTCCACCCATAATGAAATATGCTCTTATCTGAATTGAGACGAGCTGCTCCGTACCTGTCCGAGCTTTGCGCGACCTCCCAGTCAGTCAGACGCAGTCAGACGCGCTGTCACTCCTGTTAGCAATGTAGCTAGGCTCAGCATGGCCAATGGTATTTTTTGGGGCTGTAGTTAGATGCGACCAAACTCTTCCGCGTTTTTCCTGTTTACATAGGTTTATATGACCAGTGACCTGAAACAAGTTCAGTTACACAAATTGAAACGTGGCGATTTTCTATGCTATGGAAAGTCCGCACTATAATGACAGGTGTACTAACACCTTCTGAGCTCCGTATCAATGCGCTGCCGAAGCGCGCAGAAGGTGTTAGTACGCCTGTCATTATAGTGCGGACTTTCCACAGCATAGAAAATCGCTACGTTTCAATTTGTGTAACTGAACTTGTTTCATATCACTGGTCATATAAACCTATGTAAACAGGAAAAATGCGGAAGAGTTTGGTCGCATCTAACTACAGCCCCAAAAAATACCATTGACCATACTGAGCCTAGCTACATTGCTAACAGGAGTGACAGCGCGTCTGACTGACTGGGAGGTCGCGCAAAGCTCGGACAGGTACGGAGCAGCTCGTCTCAATTCAGATAAGAGCATATTTCATTATGGAAATACGGTGGACTGTTCCTTTAAGACTTTTGAATGGATTTTTTTTATTATTAATAATCGATTCTTCATGGCAGGGATTCCACAAGATGCTCGAAACTCCTCTGAGATTCAGGTGCACTTTCATGCTACGATTCTCACGATGCAAAGGTGATCAATCGGATTCAGATCTGGTGACTGGGAAGGCCACTGAAGCACAATGAATTCATTGTTATTTTTGTGAAACTAATTTGAGATGATTTTTGCTTTGTGACATGGTGCATCATGATGCTGGAATTAGCCAGTAGAAGATGAGTAACTTGTGGCCATGAAGGGATACGCATGATCAGCAACAATATGCAAATAGGCTGTGGCATTCAAGTGATGATTGATAGGTATTAACAGGCCCAAATTGTGCCAAGAAAACATTCCCGACACCATTACACCATCTCCACCAGCCTGGATTGTCTTTAG
Source organism: Neoarius graeffei (assembly GCF_027579695.1). Lineage (NCBI taxonomy): Eukaryota > Metazoa > Chordata > Actinopteri > Siluriformes > Ariidae > Neoarius > Neoarius graeffei. Next base: position 48,570,366 of record NC_083588.1, on the reverse strand, counting down.
CTGTTCAATTTTGGTGATCCGGTACCCGCGACAGGCTCAGATTTCTGTTCTTGGCTGACAGAAATGGAACCCAACTTGATCGTCTGCTGTTGTAGCCCATCCACTTCATGGTTCGATGTCTTAGACATTCCGAGATGCTTTTCTGCTCACCACAATTGTATAGAGTGGCTGAGTTACTGTAGCCTTTCTGTCAGCTCAAACCAGTCTGGCCATTCTCCGCTGACCTTTTTCCATCAACAAGGCATTTCTGTCCACAGAACTTCCACTCACTGGATGCTTTTTCTTTAATGCACCATTCAGAGTGAATGCTAGAGACTGTTGTGCATGAAAATCCCAGGAAATCACATCAGTTATAGAATACTCATTGGTACCAATCATCACGCTATGGTCAAAATAACAGATCTCAATTTTTTCCTCCATTCTGATGGTGGATATGAATATTACGAGAAGCCACTGACCTGTATCTGTATGATGTGATGCATTGCACTGCTGCTACTTGATTAGCTGATTAGGTAATTGCATGAGTAAGTAGGTGTACAGATGTTCCTAATAAAGTATTCAGTGAACATATGCACTCACTACATAGGGTATTACATAATAGTATTGTAATGTACTACATGCCCAACAGAACAATTAAAATTCAGAGGCTAGAAAGATATGGAATCAATTTTGTGCCAAAATGTTCATACAATACTTTTGAAATATCAAACAAAAACGACAAATCAAAATACAAAAAAAGAAAAAAAAAGTCAATTTTTTTAGACTGGCAAACAAATTATTCGTGTAATCGTGCAAAATATCAGTCTATTACTCTTCAGAAACCTTTTATTTTTGTTCCGCGTCTTTCTCAGTTTCGCTTGACGTAATTTATTTTGGTTGCGATTCCAGCTTTCTCGTTTGCGCTCCCTGACTTTTTGCTTGCAGTTTTGGCACAAACTTCATGTGTGGGTGGGCTGTCCAGGAATGCATTCCCATTGGCTAACTTGAGTTTGACTGACAGCTACGCTCAGCCATTTCCTACTCGGATTCTGGCGGACTGTTTGACGAGTGACCGATCCATTGATGGTAAACAAGGATCGAGTGGACTTCAGTGGCGACTATGACTCGTCTCGTCGTCTTCTGCTTATCCGGGACCGGGTCGCGGAGGCAGCAGTCTAAGCATGGAAGCCCAAACTTCCCTTTCCCCAGACACCTCGGCCAGCTCCTCGGGAAGAACACCGAGGTGTTCCCAGGCCAGCCGAGAGACATAGTCCCTCCAGCGTGTCCTGGGTCTTCCCTGGGGCCTCTTCCCGGGGGGACATGCCTGGAACACCTCCCCAGGGAGGCGTCCAGGAGGCATCCGAAAAAGATAAAGACTATGATATTGAATTAATTCAACAAAGTGTAAATTCAATATCATAGTCGCCACTGAAGTCCACTCGATCCTTGTTTACCGTCAATGGATCGGTCACTCGTCAAACAGTCCGCCAGAATCCGAGTAGGAAATGGCTGAGCGTAGCTGTCAGTCAAACTCAAGTTAGCCAATGGGAATGCATTCCTGGACAGCCCACCCACACGTGAAGTTTGTGCCAAAACTGCAAGCAAAAAGTCAGGGAGCGCAAACGAGAAAGCTGGAATCGCAACCAAAATAAATTACGTCAAGCGAAACTGAGAAAGACGCAGAACAAAAATAAAAGGTTTCTGAAGAGTAATAGACTGATATTTTTGCACGATTATATGAATAATTTGTTTGCCAGTCTAAAAAAATTGACTTTTTTTCTTTTTTTGTATTTTGATTTGTTGTTTTTATTTGATATTTCAAAAGTATTGTGTGAACATTTTGGCACAAAATTGATTCCATAGAAAGAGCAGCACTTGACAATTTTAAAAAAAAAAAAAAAGTACAAAAATAAAATAAATCTATGCTACAAACATTTCTTTAAACCCATTCTCCCATGTTAAGTGACATTTAGCCAAAAAAATTCAGGAACATTTTCCAATGCAAGATAAACATGAGATTGTAAACATTTTAATGGAGAGTTCTTTCCTTGAATGTTCAAACCGTACATTCCTTTTATTGTGTATCGTGGGTATGAATTACTCACTGGCTTTGGAGGAGGCAGAGTCGGAAGGCGAGATGTCGGACGAGCCATCCCACTGGAGGCGGGACATGATGAGCTGTCCATCAGGGGTGTCATACCCGTCATTTTCCAGGACTGACTCAGGGTCGGGCAGTGTCGACCTGTCAATCAAGAAGCCAAGATCACTACAGACTCAAAGTATATAAACAGACCGAAACAGAGAAAACTAAAAAAACAACCCACTTATGCTTTACGCTTAGTGTCTAGACTTGCATGTTGATCATAAATATCATTCACATGCTTGTTCTAATACATTACTGTTCAAAAATAGTAACAACTAATTCAGAGGGACTTGTATGATGGATGCACGACATATTCTACGGCTACGGTTTCTACCACGGTAAGAGTTTGAACTTTCTGGCGTCTTGCCAACATGATTAACAAGCTCCATTATTACTCAGCGAGGCTGGAAAGGGAATGATTGTTTTATAGCTGCTATAACGTAAGGGATAACAAGAACTGGTTTCGTGGATATACTTTTCTTAATAAACTAAAAAAATGAATTTGCTAGTGAACAACTGTGGTGCAAGACGAATAAAGCACTTAGGGATATAGTGTTATTGTCAAAAAAACATCACTGTTGATTATTTTCCTTCAACAGCACTCCCAGTCCTGTGTTATTTTTTACATAGTGTGTGATGCATATCTTCCACGACGTTGTATAAATCCAAAAATACTAATGAATGAGCAAATATTCAGCTATTGATGATAAAAGGACTAATAATCTATGTTGACGTACGAGTTCTGTCTGCAGGCCTCCAATCTTAATGCTAAGTGGATTTTCCAAGCTACATAAACAGATCCGTTCAGATTACGCTGTGGGGAAAATCGGATGTACATGCTAAAACCAGGGCGGCACGCTGGTGTAGGGGTTAGCGCTGTCGCCTCACAGCAAGAAGGTCTGGGTTCGAGCCCCGTGGCCGGCGAGGGCCTTTCTGTGTGGAGTTTGCATGTTCTCCCCGTGTCCGCGTGGGTTTCCTCCGGGTGCTCCGGTTTCCCCCACAGTCCAAAGACATGCAGGTTAGGTTAACTGGTGACTCTAAATTGACCGTAGGTGTGAATGTGAGTGTGAATGGTTGTCTGTGTCTATGTGTCAGCCCTGTGATGACCTGGCGACTTGTCCAGGGTGTACCCCGCCTTTCGCCCGTAGTCAGCTGGGATAGGCTCCAGCTTGCCTGCGACCCTGTAGAACAGGATAAAGCGGCTAGAGATAATGAGATGAGATGAGATGCTAAAACCACTGAGCTATGTTTGCAAGTCCTAGATGTACTGTATCTCCCTGAAGGGATCAGAGGGAGAAGAGGAGAAAAGGCAGAGGGGATGTAGAGGTGAGACAGAGACTGATCTCAATTCAAAAACTAGGCCATCACTTCCACTTGCTCTTTAGAGAATTTCACGAAACACAAGCACAGAGGTCATTTTAAACAGTTTAGGCTTAATTGAAGCATCACATGACTGACCTAAACATAATTATACTCTTACTATATTCAACATAAAATAAATAATGCTGGAATGCAGGTAAAAACAACAAGAGGAAGTGAGAAGCTTTCCAAGTTGTAATTGGGACTTTTTCAGCCTCAAGGCCATTAAGTCAGGGAGGGAGGGAGGGAGGGTGAAACTCACGCGGACGGCCCCAGGAAGGAAACTCTGACCGCCCTCCTCTGCTCGTCCGTGTGCTGGGGACAGCGCTGGGACCTGCCAGGACACAACGTGGCATTATGCACTGCATCACATACACTGCCTGGGGAAACAGACTTTGCCAGCAACCAACAGGACACAACAAGGAGATCTCAGGTTAGATATTAGTGGTTAGGACCAGACTTGGGTGCTGGCAGATGTCTAAGGAGTCCCATAATATGAACAATAGGCAGTGCTTTAAAACAACCGTGACCTGTCCAATTGAAAAAGAATGATCCTCCAATCAGAATGGAATTGCATCAGTTTGGTCAAATGCTGGAAAATAAAATATAAGCCAAACGACTGATAGAACGGATTCAATTGTCCTCTCAGAAACTTTTGTATTGAAAAGTAAATTATAATTTCATACGGAGTTGCCACTTGTGTTCCATAATATCAGTCCCAACATGGACACGATCGTTTCCATTTACACAAATGAAAAAGATCATGTCATTATATGACACATGCAAAATCACAACAATCCTAGATCTTAGTAAACACATGAATACACACAAGCACACACAGAATCTACACACTACTACACTGACCTCATGTGTATCTATGGTCCCTTTTCCTCATGAAAAATATTTTGGACCTTATTTATTTTCACCAGTCTTTTACATTCAGTTATTCTTGTTTGGTTTTTAAAGATCATTAACAGTATTATAAGCACGAAACCTATCAAAAGTAACACACTACCGTTCAAAAGTTTGGGGTCACTTTGAAATGTCCTCATTTCTGAAAGAAAAGCACTGTTCTTTTCAATGACGATCACTTTAAACTAATCAGAAATCCACTCTATACATTGCTAATGTGGTAAATGACTATTCTAGCTGCAAATGTCTGGTTTTTGGTGCAATATCTCCATAGGTGTATAGAGGCCCATTTCCAGCAACTCTCACTCCAGTGTTCTAATGGTACAATGTGTTTGCTCATTGCCTCAGAAGGCTAATGGATGATTAGAAAACCCTTGTACAATCATGTTAGCACAGCTGAAAACAGTTTAGCTCTTTAGGCCCACTTTACACGGGGACGGTCTGAAACAAAAACGCAAAAGTCCGTTTTCGTTCTCACTTTTTTCCGCGTCTACACGACCGTTTTCAAGGAGGAAATCTGCGTCTATACGGTGACGCATAAATGTGTGGAATTCAATTGGATGTGCATGCCAGGCGGCTAGGTGGTGCTGTGAAAGACCTCCGCTATGTCTGCACGCATGCGCAATGTCTTCCGTCTTGTCTGATCTGCACATCTGCGCCGCGAAAACTTTGACTACTCTGGCTATGGCTACTCGTGAGGTTGCCAGAGCAGCTTGAAGGTCCGTTGGATCGATGTAATCAGACATGCTGTAGCCGTTCTATATGAGTGGGTGGAGCACAGAGGACGGCAGGACAGAGATCAGGTTTACAAATAGGCTTTATTGCCACACTTTTCAGTCTAACAATATTTTTAAACCAACAGACACACACACGCTAGTCTGGCTAACGCGACTGCAAAGCTCTACGAGCTATTGGTCTGGCCAAGCTATTAAGCCCAACCGTTTCCCAGAGCCCGTGGTTGACCCGCCTCCCTGAAATGCCTCAGTTTGCTACTGGTCGAAGCCAGAAAAGGCTGTGACGAAGCTTAAACCAATCACATCACTCTTTCCTCTGACGTATGTGACGCAACGGGGCTAACTGGTAGATTAAACTCTTACCGAAGCCGGTCGGGAGCAAGGCGAAAACATCCTTCCTTTCAATAAATACCTCCAGGGCTGCTCTTTGCTCCGTTTTCAATGAGAACTTGCTCCATGTTCGTAATGTTTCTAGTGAATGAAGTGCTTCCGGCATAGATTCTGTAAACAATCTATGGCTTCCGGTCGCAGTTCTACTACGTCAGTGCCTTGAACACGCCTCTACCCAGGGCCATTGGAGATGCTCAAAGTTGATTGGTTCCCGATTTTTCGGGAGCTTGGAAGAGCTGTAGATAGCTTGCCTGGCCAGACTAAGCTCGCAACAGGCCCTCGTGTTGCGTCACGCTTAGGATGGGCGGGCCCAGGCTACACACACGCAACCGGCGTCTAGCTTGGGGATGAGCTTCTCTGCTCTCCCTCTTTAAATAGGGCGCGGTCACTGGGAAGACACAAACACAGGGTAATTGACATCAGGTGTAGTGATTCTGCCACTTACCTTCCCTGACTCCACCCTCCTGTCACAGACCGGCGCTTGACCACGCCCCCGCTGCCACACATGCTCTTACTATGACGTAAACGTGTACCCGACGTGAGCAGATCCGAGCAGAGTTTCATGTATTGGGTAGTTTAGACGGATATGCAACGGGGGCTGTTTTTAACTTATCCACTCTGGAAGGCGTTTTCAATTTTGTCCGTTTTTCAGCCTCGAAAACGCCGTCCCCGTGTAGACGAAAGGCACTTCCGATAAAATATTTAGTCGTTTTTACCCGACAGCGTCCTCGTGTAAACGGGCCCTTTGAGAAGCTACAAAACTGACCTTCCTTTGAGCAGATTGAGTTTCTGGAGCATCACATTTGTGGGGTCGATTAAATGCTCAAAATGGCCAGAAAAACGTCTTGACTATATTTTCTATTCATTTTACAACTTATGGTGGTAAATAAAAGTGTGACTTTTCATGGAAAACACAAAATTGTCTGGGTGACCCCAAACTTTTGAACAGTAGTGTATGCAATACATTCGCGAGGCTAGGAAATGGATTTTTGCCCCAACTTTGTTTTTGCAGATTCCCACACACTAGCTAACTCTCTATCACATGACAGCAACCAACCCAGAAGGGTGGGGCAAACACACACTTCCTCTGAGACACATGAAGCCAACATCTGCAACTGTTTGAACTGCCATGAGCTCACAAAAGACACAGACGTGAATTTAAGACTCGGAACACATTAAGACGCACAGCGGTTTATATGTTTTTCTATGACTGTTTACAGTTGCAGTCAGAAGTTTACATACATGGACATGTATATCATTGTGTCCATGAATGTTATGACAAGATTGGGCTTTCAATGATTTTTTTTTTCTTTCTGAAATGTTCTTTTTCTTTGGTATAATGACCGTACAAGGCGGCACGGTGGTGTAGTGGTTAGCACTGTCGCCTCACAGCAAGAAGGTCCGGGTTCGAGCCCCGGGGCTGGCGAGGGCCTTTCTGTGCGGAGTTTGCATGTTCTCCCCGTGTCCGCGTGGGTTTCCTCCGGGTGCTCCGGTTTCCCCCACAGTCCAAAGACATGCAGGTTAGGTTAACTGGTGACTCTAAATTGACCGTAGGTGTGAATGTGAGTGTGAATGGTTGTCTGTCTATGTGTCAGCCCTGTTTCCCAGCTCATCTCCACCGGGTAGGTGTAGAGTTATAAGCAGTGAGAATTAGAGAATACAGTGCCACACTATGATGAACGTTTTTGAATGTATGATGAATGTTTTTAACCTTTCTGAATGTGAAGGAATCAGTGATGTATTTTGTTTTGGTATGGGGTTAGAACCTGGCCGAACTCAGTTTGGCGGTCATTCGGCTCACTTTATTCAACGAGAGTAGGTCTGTGTGGTGACTCAATAAATAAAACAGTACATTTTTATTTTCATTCACTATTTCCAGTTTTTCCACTATTTCCATCATTTATCATATTCAGTCTTGTAGGTTGGTTATTGTGGCCTCAGGTTTTGGTAGCTTGCTACGGTATGCTGACTGATTAGCTTACCTGAGCTATCTATCGCGTATCTGTCACTAGTTTGCAGTGTACAGGGTATTTCGCACACATTAAAAGTTATATATGTTGTTTTGATGCCTGTTTGTTTCCCAAATATATACGTGTGTGTCTTAATGGGTGAATAAAAGGCATCGAGTTAAATATTATTGTAGAAAGGGGCTTTATGAAGTTCAGTCCATTTACTTGCATTGGTTTACGGGGAAGATTTGCCACATCCAATATGGCGGACACTCTGACGTATCCCAGCAACGGGGCCACCAGCTCAATGCGGTGTCTATGTTTATATGTCTATGGTTCAATCCGCTCAGTTTCTGAGGTGAGATGGATGCGGAAAGCAATTCAGTGCGGTCCTTAAAAGAAGTTCCATTTAGTCAGCGATCAAATCGAGCTAAATTGGCAACAAAACAAGCTGGACCCCCCTCGACCAAATCTAAACATAAAACAAATTTCGACAAGGGGGGGGAATCATATACTCGAGGTTTTACTTCAACATGGTCCCAGCGCAAATCCTGGCGAGCTGGCTGCGAGGACGCCTCAGCGGTTTTCTGCTCCCCCTGCTTACTTTTCCACCCTGGAGGTGGCTCCACAGACAACACTGCTTGGACGGTCACTGGAGTTTCGGACATGCATCATTTGTCGGAGAAAATAAAAAAACATGAGTCATCAAAGATTCACATGGGCAGCTGCCTGAAAATTTCGGCTTTTGGGAGAGTGAACATCGCTACACAACCGGATGAGAGCTACAGGCTAGCAGTTCGCCGCCACAACGATGAGGTGAGCAAGAACAGGCACATATTAAACCGGCTCATCCAATGCGTGAAATTTTGTGGAGTGTTCGAGTTAGCTCTACGAGGCAAAGACGAAACTGAGGGCTCCAGTCACCTGGTGTTTTGGTTGACTATTGACTTGCTACCTAGGTCAATTTACTTCAGTCCTGTGGACATTTATGGTCCGTGTAGACATAACTGGGGAAAATTGCCCCCCCATGAAAAAAAATTCAGGAGCCGCCACTGGTCTAGACTTTATGAAAACGTGATTTGTTTTATTCAAACCTACACTGGATAGCCATCAAATCCCTTTGTCTTTTCAATCACTGCTAAATTAAGTTAAAATCATTAGCACTTCTTAGGACAGACATGTCTATTAGGACGGAGCACTTTGTTTTGCGTGCTTGTCCATTTTGTGTGCGTGCGTGTATAATTTCAGCACATGGCTCTTTCACTTAATGAAAGTTGTGTGTGAGGAGTGTCTCGCTTACCGTGTGCACATCTTTTTAGTGTGCTCTGATACGACACCGCATTGCTGAGAAGAGAAAAGCTGTTAGCAAGAGCCTTTATTCAACTCAAACAAGCTCTGCATAGCATCTCTCAATATGCAGCGCATTGGTAGTTCTGCTGAAATTAGGCACATTTTTAGAACAGCAGGAAGGATGAAGACAAAGTCAATGAAATGGTCACTACTGTGTTAACTTATTAATCAGATTACATTACAGAACCACTTTATATTTAACCGGTCAGGATAAGAAATATACAGCCTGATCAGGCCCTTTTTTTTTTTTTTTTTGATAGATGAATGGACAGAATGAGAAAAAGTTACCGTAGTCAGGAGCAATCTGAGCTCTTCCGGCCCCAGAGTCTCATAGCTGATCCCGGAACTGTAGTTGTACTATAGAGAAGAGGGCAAGAAAGATCACAGCAGTCAAACCCACAGTGCACCAATGAAAGCTAGGTAAGAACAATACAAACAAGATCCAACAAATACCTTGTAAAGGTCGGGATTTACACTACCGCTGAGCTCTCCTGTGGAGAAAATGATGCAGAAGTAATTTTCTGAAAGGAGTTGAATCACAGCATCTTTGTGCCGCATTTTTACATTCCATAGTTTTATGATTCACACAAGGGTTGTTTTACAATCAGGGTACGCAAGCTAAAAATCACATTTAACACTTATTAAATTCAATATCAAAAGGCTTGACTAAATAAACTTGGCTGTTTATTGTAGCCCTGTGATAGCTCTATTTACCATGCAAAAAAAATGTGGTGATAACGTTATTTTTGGTGAATGTAGGTCATATTTAGCAAAATTACTCGTGTCGTTTAGAAAAAGTGCTTTTTTGACCACAGGTAGCTCCAAAAGGGATGCACTTAAATCATTCTTTATACCATAAAACATATTTGGTTCCATATCATTGGAAACATAGTTAAGTTTTAATGTTGAATGCCAGTAAGTTTTCAGACTATTTTGATCAAATTAGTATGTAATTGTGTCAAAAAAATGTCCTCTCCGAGACAGCTAATTTTTCAATATAAAATAACATATCTAAAATGATTATTTTCATCCTAAAATGTGGTCAAGATATTGGGACATAAACATTAGAGACAACTAACACAAAGCTCACAGCCTTATATTTAAAAGCACTATGGAAGTAGTGGATTCTCATCTCATCTCATTATCTCTAGCCGCTTTATCCTGTTCTACAGGGTCGCAGGCAAGCTGGAGCCTATCCCAGCTGACTATGGGCGAAAGGCGGGGTACACCCTGGACAAGTCGCCAGGTCATCACAGGGCTGACACATAGACACAGACAACCATTCACACTCACATTCACACCTACGGTCAATTTAGAGTCACCAGTTAACCTAACCTGCATGTCTTTGGACTGTGGGGGAAACCGGAGCACCCGGAGGAAACCCACGCGGACACGGGGAGAACATGCAAACTCCGCACAGAAAGGCCCTCGCCGGCCCCGGGGCTCGAACCCAGGACCTTCTTGCTGTGAGGCGACAGCGCTAACCGTAGTGGATTCTGAATTGTCAAAAAAAAAATGTCCTCTCTGAGAATCACTTCATTTGTTTCTCCCAGCCCTGCTTAAAGCTACACTTAATCTTGTTATAATACAAACTATTACACATGCCTATCTGTTCTTTAACGTCCTTCACTTAAAAACTGGTACAAGAACCAGTTTGAATCAATCTGAATTTTGGACCCCTGTGACACAAACCTTTTTTTTTTTTTTGCACATAATAGAGATTTACAAGAAGACATAAATGAGACAAAAACAGAAAACGTGCTGGGGGAAAGAAAAAAGCACAATGGCTTGTTCTAAGTCTTCCCCCATTTAAATTAACAAGTAATTTATACAAATTAGAGAATAACTATATTAACAATAGTAAATAATAACAAATAATAACAAAGATAATAATATAATAATTGGTAACAAAATTATACATTAAACTGTAACAGGTATCATAACTGAAATAAATATAAACAATGTCAATTGCAGATAACAAAATATAAGTTAACGAGTGAAAATAAATGAATAAAATGTAACTTAGGATCTATACATAAAGTAAAAAAAGTATAATTGATTGATTTTGAATGGTGAATAAATATTGTACTAATAACAGAAGCCTGGTGCAGTGTAATATTTTACAATTTGATCCAAGACTGAACTATATTTAAAGATAAAGGTCAAGTGTGGCTGGGGAATGAAAATAGGTGGTTTTTGAGATCATGTTTAAAACTAATCATGGATGTAAAACTTTTAAGGTGGAGGGGGAGGTTATTCCATTCAATTGCACATTTGTATTGAACACTCTTTTGACCTAGGGATGTTTAGCCTAGTAAACTAGACCCACCCGCCTAGCGGCCAAAAATATTTTTGCCTACGAGTGGGTCAAGCCTCGCACCATATCAACAAAACACCCCGGGCATCAAATCATGCCCGCCAATCACAACGCAAGGTTTTTGTTTGGATTCTTTGGGCGGGCTTTTGCAGGAGTGACAACAAGGCTGCGCGACGCTGGAGAAAGCACAGCAGGAAAGATGGCTACGGCTAGTTAACAGCGCTCGTTTGACTCCGCTTTGGAATCAGTTTTAGAAGAATTAGACTTGGAGTTTTCGTTGAAACATGAGCAGGAAGAGGCTCTCCGCTCATTCCTTTTCAAGAAGGACGTTTTCGCTGTTTTGCCGACCGGCTATGGCAAAAGTCTGATCTACCAGCTGGCTCCGCTCGTAGCCAAAAGGATGGGGCTAGTTTGTGCAGTACGAAGAATTAATAAACAGCTTTGAAACATTACTTTCTGATTGTTTCTTATTTTCCCGTTATTTTAAATTTAAGGGAAATTATTTCACCAAACACCACTAAATAAAAATAAAAACCTCAAAAACAGTTTAAGCAAACCCTTGAAAAACACTTGAAAAAAAAAAAAAAAGAGTTAAGTATGTGGTACAGACTCCAAACTTGTGGTCATTATTCTCCAAACTTCTTAATATCTAGAACCTGTTTATTAATTAATACGCATTTTGAAAAATTATTTATTTCAAGGCCTCCCCCACTGCTTTCTGTCGCTCTGACTACGTCACAGTCACTGTTGCGCTGATTGGTCAGAGCATTGGCCTATAGAGATCTTGCAGTCACGTGACCGGAAAGTACACAACTGCCATCTTGTCGGTAAAAAACACCGCTGAATACTGCTGCACTCGTGTACAGAATGGATCAATTTCAACCGACGGACTACACGGCTCATTTTTCTAATGAACAGATAACTAGATATATGTCTAAAATAAACGATCTACAGATTTGTGACCCTTATGGCTTACCGGACGGAGTTTTCACGACCGGATTTTGAACTGCCAGCGGAATACCCAGACGTGTATAATTACCTCATTAACTTTCCCTCGCTGTTCAGTGGTGAAGCACTGCGTGCTTATAAATCTCTGGACAGTTTTCTTTACAGAAATTCAGGATTTGTCAGCGACTCAGATGTGGCATCTTGTAAACAAGAATCCTCATTGGATGGGTAAGTCACTTAAGTATTACTAGTACTGATACTAGATGCACTGACCAGCCGATTATAGAATAGAATAAGGTAATTCCAGCTGTAATTCCAAATCGTCCGTCTTGTTTACATGGATCTGGCGTTGGAGAGGTAGAGGCTTAGCAGCGGAGATTTGAGTGGCTGTTTTCTGAGCTTAGTCAACAGGCCGGCTCTGCAGCCTCGCTTTTGCTTCCGCTCCCGGCGCCGCCTCCTTCGCTTTGCTTCTGATAACAATCCACGGAGACCCCGCTGGTCTCGCTATCTCGTCCGGAATGTTTGTTTTTTTTTCTCGTCCGGAATGTTGTGCATGCGATGGAAATCGCTACAAACCGTCATTTTCTGCTGGAAATCAATGTCCAGTAAGTCCATACAGTTGTAGTGGATATTGAAGTCCGGTACAGACGAACAACACGCAAAAATACACACAAAAAACATAAAAAACGTGCACAGGTAGGGAGAGCTTGTAGCCGCAGCCGTTGTAGTAGAATTGTATATAGTAGGGTTTTCCAGAAGAAAAGGTAGAAGTAAAAGCAGAAGTAGAACCAGAAGTAGAAGTAGAAGGCGGAATATGGCGTTTGACCGACAAGATGGCGTCTGTCACAATCTGGATCGGCTGTGACGTCACATGCAAGTGCTCCATACGCACAGAGACAGTTTGAAAGACAGCGGGTTGTCCCTACCCACACCCTTCGGAAATGTCTACGATCGAGACCAGACTAAATATTCACATTTAGTCTGGCTTGCCAGGCTAAGGGATGTTCGCACTAGGGGGATATGTAGTTGGTTGCTTTGTCAAGTTTGGTAAGCATGAAATTGGGAATTAAGATTTAAAAAACTATCAAACGTGTCTGGAAGAGAATTTCTAAGAAATTGGAAAGTGAAGATATTTAGCTGAAGTCTATTGATATCAATAATATTTAAAATCTTAAGCTTTGTGAATAGAGGTAAAGAATAGGCATAAAAACTGGATCCGGTGGCCATACGAACAAATCTTTTTTGGAGTAGTATTAGGGGCTGTAGTGTAGTTTTGTAGGCACATCCCCATTAGGGATGGCGAAAACTAAAAAAAATCTTGACCGACCACCGAGCCTCATTAGCCGGTTAAAGTCGGTTAACCTACGAGTTTAAAATTCTAGAATTGGAATTATTACAGGGATGCAAACGGCGCGCCTTTTGGCGGATGGCACCCTCTCCACGGCTGAATCGCGCAGATCCGACCTTCCTTTCCCAAGGGTTGGAGCGTCCGACCACAACTTCATCAAAGCAAATTCTGCATATAAGCAAATGCCGCCACAGTCCACGAAACACAGGAAGTACAAGCACGAGAAGAAAACAGCAAATCAGAAAGCCGCGCGCCCGCGCAAAATTTAATGTGCGCATTCTGATCTACTGATTGCGCAGCTTCCGCGCAAACGCACGCAGCCCCCCGATCCACTGCCCTCCTTTCACACACCCCACGCCTCATGGACTGCAACGGCACCCGCCTATTTAGTAATTTTAATACAGAATCCACCTTGAAATTACAATCGGACACTCCAACACCCCCAAAAAAACCAAACGGATCTGCGCGATTAAAAAAAAAAAAAAAAGTCGGCATCTGCGCCTTTAGTTTGTGTGGAGAGATATGATCTGCAATAACATGCATTGTTGGCTACAGACCGAAACATACTTTCAGAATGCACTGGCCAAGGCAGGACTAAACTCCATGTGCCTTCTAATAATTAAAAAAAAAAAACAATAGTAATTTGTAAGCTAAAAAGCCGGTGTCTACACTTTTCTTTCACCGAGTGGCAGCTGGGCGTGACATGACTGAATGGGTGTTTCTGATTTGTCAGCTGTCTTTAACTGGGGCGGGACATGACTGAATGGGTGTTTCTGATTTGTCAGCTGTCTTTAACTGGGGCGGGACATGACTGAATGGGTGTTTCTGATTTGTCAGCTGTCCGCTCCAAAATCGGCAGCTTCAAAACGATTGATTTTTTTTTTAACCGACAACCAAAAAAAATTAACCGGTTGACGTTGATTCGGTCAACCACCGGTCAAACGGTCATCGGTTGACATCCCTACTCCCCATACAATATTTCCGTAGGTCAGTTGAACTTTGTACCCTGATTGTAAAACAACCCACAAGTTAATGTTAGGGGAGGGGAGAGTTTTGGGGAAACCAGTTAGAGCAAGCTAGAGTTCTGAAACTGAAACATTCCACCCCCTTCATTCAGGCCTCCCGCCAAAACAGTAGCTGGAGGACGAGTCCACGAGAGAGCGTCGTAGCATGTTGTTGTCATATCTAACTTCTGTACTTCATATCAACAGTCATGCAGTTTTATTTGTTAAATTTGAGCATTTATATTATCAGCATTTGTAATTGGTTTATTAGTATTATTATTATGTCTGCTATACAAGTCATTGTGAACGAGCTGTTACTATAAAAACGGTAGCATATTACAATGAGCGCATTAATATAAGCCTGTGATTTGGATTAATCAACACCTTCTGACCAATTAGCAGTGTGGTATATTAATTTATAAAGGATATATCATGAAATGGGGCAGCATGGTGGTGGAGTGGTTAGCACTGTCGCCTCACAGCAAGAAGGTTCTGGGTTTGAACCTTATGGCCGACGGGGGCCTTTCTGTGTGGAGTTTGCATGGGTTTCCTCCAGGTGATCCGGTTTCTCCCACAGTCCAAAGGCATGCAGTTAGGTTAACTGGCTACTCTAAATTGTCCATAGGTGTGAGCGTGTGTGGATGGCTGAGAGGAGAAAACCTCTATAATAATCCAGTGGAAGGAAACGAGAAACCACTAATGTAATTCTTCCCTAGAAACTTTGATGGCTGAAGGCATCAGAGCGGCCACTGTAGTGATATGCCAAATAAGGGGTGTTCACACGGCAACTTTTACTCCGGTGTAGCACCGGGGCTGCCCCAGTAGAGCGTTCAAACGGTACAAAGTTATACCGGTGTAGCCCCTGAAAGCTGCTTAAACCGGTGCAAATCTAACCCTGCTCGGGAGGTGGTTTAAGAAATTTACTCCGGAGTAAATGCTAGTTTGCGGGGCAGCACCGATATAAAATGGGACGTCTGAACACTACAGGGGTAGACTCGCTACGCGTGAGGACAGTTGATTACATACGGGTATTGCATAATTTACATCCTGGTATTTTGCGCTTCCAAAATGGCGAATATCAACAACAACAGAACTGCGTGTCTTCCAGTGTTGCCAGATTGGGAGGTTTTAAGTGCATTTTGGCAGATTTAAACATATTTTGGGCTGGAAAACATCAGCAGTATCTGGCAACACTGGTGTCTTCATCCACGTTGTTTTCCCGGCGCTTGGTGATGCCAATGACAACCGGGAAAAGGAAGTACATTTTCACGCATGCGCATATTTCATTTCCGCATTATTACTATCGTATAGCACGGTCGCAAAAACTGCCGTGTGAACGCAAGTGGGGCTGCACCGGTGCTAACACGCTTCTCTCTAGTAAGCAGGTTTGTGACGTGTGAACGCTCCACAAAATTTACACCGGTGTAAGCTATATCGCAACAAAATACATCAGTGCAGCATCGATGCAAATATGTGCCGTGTGAACACCCCTATAGAGATCTTGCAGTCACGTGACCGGAAAGTACACAACCACCATCTTGTCGGTCAAAAACACCGCTGAATACTGCTGCACTCGTGTACAGAATGGATCAATTTCAACCGACGGACTACACGGCTCATTTTTCTAATGAACAGATAACTAGATATATGTCTAAAATAAACGATCTACAGATTTGTGACCCTTATGGCTTACCGGACGGAGTTTTCACGACCGGATTTTGAACTGTCAGCGGAATACCCGGACGTGTATAATTACCTCATTAACTTTCCCTCGCTGTTCAGTGGTGAAGCACTGCGTGCCTATAAATCTCTGGACAGTTATCTTTACAGAAATTCAGGATTTGTCAGCGACTCAGATGTGGCATCTTGTAAACAAGAATCCTCATTGGATGGGTAAGTCACTTAAGTATTGAGTATAGCACTGACCAGCCGATTATAGAATAGAATAAGGTAATTCCAAATCGTCCGTCTTGTTTACATGGATCTGGCGTTGGAGAGGTAGAGGCTTGGCAGTGGAGGTTTGAGTGGCTGTTTTCTGAGCTTAGTCAACAGGCCGGCTCTGCAACCTCGCTTTTGCTTCCACTCCCGGTGCTGCCTCCTTCGCTTTGCTTCCGATAACAATCCACGGAGACCCCGCTGGTCTCGCTATCTCGTCCGGAATGTTTTTTTTTTTCTCGTCCGGAATGTTGTGCATGCGATGGAAATCGCTACAAACTGTCATTTTCTGCTGGAAACCAATGTCCAGTAAGTCCATACGGTTGTAGTGGATATTGAAGTCCGGTACAGACGAACAACACGCAAAAATACACACACAAAACATAAAAAACGTGCACAGGTAGGGCGAGCTTGCAGCCGCAGCCGTTGTAGTAGAATTGTATATAGTAGGGTTTTCCAGAAGAAAAGGTAGAAGTAAAAGCAGAAGTAGAACCAGAAGTAGAAGGCGGAATATGGCGTTTGACCGACAAGATGGCGTCTGTCACAATCTGGATCGGCTGTGAAGTCACATGCAAGTGCTCCATAGAGAGAGATCATGAAATATTTCAACTTACCATTTTTATGCTTCAGAGACTTGGACCTTCTGGGCGAATTTGGATTCTGTGGCATCAGAAGTAAGAGTTAAAAGCAACAAAGTCAAAATAATTTGTACTAAAGCACAGAAACAGCACTGTCCAAATGTGTGTAGAATAATTATTTCCAAGGGGAAATTTCTTAAAGTACATTCATTCATCTCTATATCCCCTTCGGACACAAGGAAAAATGCTATGGAACTTCATGCTATGAAAATTCATGTGTACAATTGTTATGTATGCTATGTCCAAAGGGGCTATAATGAAACTCACAGAAAATAAGAGTTCATGTTAAAAGCGAATTGATCAAACCTGACAAAACACAATAGAACATTTCAGATTAGTTGAATACCTTGTCTGACTTTCGCTTCTTGGCTGCAAGGAACAAAAACAAACATGTGCATTAAAAATCTCCGCAAGTCATTTTTATTGTTTAGATTCATAATGAAGACATACAGTGGTGCTTGAAAGTTTGTGAACCCTTTAGAATTTTCTATATTTCTGTATAAATATAACCTAAAACATCATCAGATTTTCACACAAAACCTAAAAGTAGATAAAGAGAACCCAGTTAAACAAATGAGACAAAAATATTATACTTGGTCATTTATTTATTGAGGAAAATGATCCAATATTACATATCTGTGAGTGGCAAAAGTATGTGAACCTCTAGGATTAGCAGTTAATTTGAAGGTGAAATTAGAGTCCGGTGTTTTCAATCAATGGGATGACAATCAGGTGTGAGTGGGCACCCTGTTTTATTTAAAGAACAAGTCTGATCTTCACAGCACATGTTTGTGGAAGTGTATCATGGCACGAACAAAGGAGATTTCTGAAGCCCTCAGAAAAAGCGTTGTTGATGCTCATCAGGCTGGAAAAGGTTACAAAACCATCTCTAAAGAGTTTGGACTCCATCAATCGACAGATTGTGTACAAATGGAGGAAATTCAAGACCATTGTTACCCTCCCCAGGAGTGGTCGACCAACAAAGATCACTCCGAGAGCAAAGCGTGTAATAGTCGGCGAGGTCACAAAGGACCCCAGGGTAACTTCTAAGCAACTGAAGGCCTCTCTCACATTGGCTAATATTAATGTTCATGAGTCCACCATCAGGAGAACACTGAACAACAATGGTGTGCATGGCAGGGTTGCAAGGAGAAAGCCACTGCTCTCCAAAAAGAACATTGCTGCTCGTCTGCAGTTTGCTAAAGATCACGTGGACAAGCCAGAAGGCTATTGGTGAAATGTTTTGTGGACGGATGAGACCAAAATAGAACTTTTTGGTTTAAATGAGAAGCGTTATGTTTGGAGAAAGGAAAACACTGCATTCCAGCACAAGAACCTTATCCCATCTGTGAAACATAGTGGTGGTAGTATCATGGTTTGGGCCTGTTTTGCTGCATCTGGGCCAGGACGGCTTACCATCATTGATGGAACAATGAATTCTGAATTATACCAGCGAATTCTAAAGGAAAATGTCAGGACATCTGTCCATGAACTGAATCTCAAGAGAAGGTGGATCATGCAGCAAGACAACGACCCTAAGCACACAAGTCGTTCTACCAAAGAATGGTTAAAGAAGAATAAAGTGAATGTTTTGGAACGGCCAAGTCAAAGTCCTGACCTTAATCCAATCGACATGTTGTGGAAGGACCTGAAGCGAGCAGTTCATGTGAGGAAACCCACCAACATCCCAGAGTTGAAGCTGTTCTGTACGGAGGAATGGGCTAAAATTCCTCCAAGCCGGTGTGCAGGACTGATCAACAGTTACTGCAAACGTTTAGTTGCAGTTGTTGCTGCACAAGGGGGTCACACCAGATACTGAAAGCAAAGGTTCACATACTTTTGCCACTCACAGATATGTCATATTGGATAATTTTCCTCTATAAATAAATGACCAAGTATGATATTTTTGTCTCATTTGTTTAACTGGGTTCTCTTTATCAACTTTTAGGACTTGTGTGAGAACCTGATGATGTTTTAGGTCATATTTATGCAGAAATATAGAAAATTCTAAAGGGTTCACAAACTTTCAAGCACCACTGTAGTTGAAATAAATAACCAAACAGGATAGCTCACGTTTCTTTTCTGAACCATATGACCAATCATTGTCATTGATGTCATCGTTGTCCTCTTGGTCACTTTCTGACTTGCTCGTGTTGTTGCTGCTGGCTATCCTAAAGACACCCAGGAAGAGGGAAATAATTTGCGCTTTAAAGACAAATTGTGCTGACTTGTGTTGAAGCAAGACCATGGAGATGGGCTGTGATTGGACAATGATGAATAAACATTTGCTACTTTCACTAATGCGTATTTTATTAGAATAGTTAGGTGAAAAATCAAGAGCTAACAGGATAATGTAGCAATAATGGAACTCTGTCACAATCATGTCTGAACTGTATACTGAATTATATAGAAACGAGTGTTTTACTGGGAAATACACCACTCGTATTTTTCATACAAACTACATCCGGGACATGCAGATTCAAACCCGTGACAAATCTCTCCATGTCACTGGTGAGGAAATCGACGAATGGTTCTGATAAATTCGGTTACTTTTGGTTTGTGAATGCGTCTATATAATAAAAAGAAAACCACACGTTGGCTTGAAGATATGAAGTTCATCTTCTCATGTTGAAAAACTCACATTTTTCGTACAGAATACATCACGGATCTGAGTGACATATTTAAATAATATTGGCTGGCTTTTTTTTGTGGTACATCAGACATATTCCATTCACAACAAGTCAAAGACGAGTTCAAGATCATGCTAGCTGAATGGAATATATCTGATATACCGTGAAAAAAAGCCAGCCAATATTATTATTACACATATACACTCCTTTCGGATGTTTAACGCGTCTTTCTCTTTCAAAATTCTCTCAAAATCTTCCGTATTTAACGAAGCGAACTTGGCAGCTATGTTTGTTTACAAACTGTCACAGTCGCTCACTAGCACGGGAGTTTTACGTCTCCGACGTGTGACGTCATGTAGTCTTGACAACCATGCAATATCGTAAACCGTATTCAACGCTCATTCTCCATTGGGTAGAGTGACGTAATGCGTGTAGGATAAGATATATGCTAAAAATATTGCATGTTACTAAACCAAATGAATGAAACCCGCTAGAAAGGAATAGAACACGTTTTTATTCCATCAAAAGTGTCCTGTATGTATAATAATTCCCAATATTTCACTCCGATGACATCACTCGTAGTGTTTTCCCGCTAACTAGATACGTGTTGTCAAAATGGCGAACCGGTTCAAAATTAAAATTATTGATTACTTGCGGGTTTTTTTTTTTTTGTGGATGTGTCCATATAATATAAAGAACATTACACGGTTGCACGAAGATATGAAGTTTATCTTCTCTTGCTGAAAATATTTTCACTTGTTCACTTTGTTCACCACTCGAAAATGGACCTTGGCGCAACCATATAATATCCTCTATGTATAATGAGTAGATTGCCAAACAACTTAATTTAATTAATCTGATGTTTAATTTCTGATGAAATTCTAAACTAAAGAAGCAAACAACAGACAACAAACATGGCTTAGCTGAAGAGTTACTGGACATTTAAGGTTTATGAAAAACGTGTCATCTTGATTTTTCACCAAGTTGTTTTGTTAATGGATAATTATCAGTTTTATATGTCTGTGGCTAGGACTCCTAAGGAAGCAGGAACTAAAGCGGCTAGAGATAATGAGATGAGATATTATTACTTGGTATAGACCCCTTCGCAGTAAATGTCATTAATACGTAAGCGGAAATTGCGCGCGCAGCCTGGACCCAAAAAAGACTCAGAAATGCCTAGTTGTTGTGTTGTCGGGTGTCAGAATCGTAGCAGTGATGGGGTTAAAATGTTCAGGATTCCAGCAGGATCTCACCCATTCCAAAAAAAAAAAAAAAATCGCCAACGTCTATGGCTACAAGCCATCAAACGTGTAGACTGGGATGAAAGCACCATCAAAAATGCGCGGGTTTGCAGCACCCACTTCATCACAGGTAAGATCAGGCTATTTATTAAATCTTTCTTTTTTATTCTTTCTAGTCTTCGTTTATTGATGTAGCAAAATACTTTGGTAACGTTTGTCTGATTAGCTGGGTCATAGTTACACAATGTAATGAATATCGTTAGCATGTTAACTTAGCTTTGCATGCAATTTTGTTTGTAGGAGAGCTCTCGCTTGACTCAAGCAGCCCAGATTTTGTGCCATCGTTATTTGTGTATGGCGAAAATCACAATTTTAAAGCAAGGATGGAAAGGTAAAATTGTGTGCCCTCACTCTAAATGCCAACTTACGTTGACTGCTCTAACCTAGCTCCCGCCCCGTTCAGTTTCATTTCTGCTCTCTGCCTCTCGCTTTTTACGCAGCTCTGATTTCTCTTAGCTGCACTCTTTACACTATCATTCCTTTCATAGAATAGAATATAGAATAGAATATAGAATACATCTCCGGCCTAAATGACTACAGACCAGTGGCACTCACCCCAGTGATAATGAAGTGCTCTGAAAAACTGGTCCGCAGTCACATTACATCAGCCCTGCCCCGCAGCCTTGATTCCCACCAGTTTGCATACAGAGCAAACCGATCCACGGAGGACACCGTGGCCACAGCGCTCCATGCCGCCCTGTCACACCTGGAGGGGCAGGGGAGCTATGTGCGGATGCTCTTCGTGGATTACAGCTCTGCGTTTAATACCATCCTCCCACACAGACTGGTGACCAAGCTAAGAGACCTGGGGCTTCCTCATACAACCTGTATGTGGATTAACAGCTTCCTCTCTGACCGCAAACACAGAGTGAGAATTGGCCACCACACATCCCCAGCCCTGAGCCTCAGCACTGGCTCTCCTCAGGGCTGTGTGCTTAGCCCACTGCTCTACTCTCTATACACACATGACTGCTCCCCTGTCCATCAGAGCAATACCATCGTAAAGTTTGCAGACGACACTACAGTGGTGGGGCTCATATCTGGGGGTGACGAGTCCGCCTACAGAGACGAGGTAGAGCAGCTGGTGTCATGGTGCGTGGCCAACAACCTTCTCCTGAATACCTCAAAGACAAAAGAACTCATAGTCGACTACAGAAGGATAAGAACTGAGATTCCACCTCTAACCATCAACGGGCAATGTGTGGAGAGGGTAGCAGACTTTCGCTTCCTGGGAGTCAACATCGAGGACAGTCTGTCCTGGAGCGTAAACACCTCTGAGCTGCTGAAAAAGACCCAACAGAGACTGTACTTTCTCAGAATACTCAGAAAGAACAACATCACACAAAGACTGCTGGTCTGTTTCTACAGGGCCTCCATTGAAAGCATACTAATATACTGCATATGCATCTGGTATAAAAGCAGCACAGCAGCTCAGAAGAAAGCGCTTCAGGGGGTCATCAACACCGCCCAAAAGATTGTTGGCTGCCCTCTCCCCACACTGGAAGAACTTCACCGCTTGCGGTGTTTGAAAAAAGCCCAGAACATTATAAAAGACACCTCACACCCTGGCTATCCCCTGTTTGAACTGATGCCCTCAGGCAAGCAGTACAGAGCAATCAGGGCAAGGACAAATAGATTTAAGAACAGTTTCTATCCCACTGCAGTCACCTGCCTTAATGCTGCTAGAAACTAAGGAACTCTGCTTACAGACAGAGAATCTGTTTACATGATGTCTGATGTCTGAACTGTGTGAATGAGGTAACTGGAACTGTGTAGGTATGTGTGAGTGTGTGGTCTGTGTGTCTTGGGCTTAGGCCACTGTTTATTGCTTTTTACCCTATTATTTTACCCTATTTATTGACTCTTTGCACTGACTGGATAGCACTTTCAATTTCGTTGTACTTGTGGCAATGACAATAAAGACATATTCTATTCTATTCTATAATCATATGCGTCTAAAGACTTGTAGGCACGAAGTTTTTCGTGGGTGTACACTGAAGTCTTGTCAATAAGGTACGAGTATATATCTGGCCATTGTATACCAGGGAACTTACTAACATCGTCCGTCCACTCTTTAATTAAATGCGGATCCGGTAGGCGATGTCCACTTGTTAGAGTTAACTTATTTATGTAGCATTCTCGATCTTGTAACGACAATTGTTTGGCATAATCTGACAGCTCATAATGCCGGTCTATGGGCAGCGCCATTGTTTCTGGGTCCAGGCTGCGCGCGCATCCTGGCAACGGTCGGTTTGTTTACAAACATGCGAAGGGGTCTATAATATTAATCTGAAGTGTTATACTCACTCAATAATGTAAAAGCTCTGAATTAATTTCATTACCAGTACGTGTGTGAAGGTGTTGTTCAGCAATACAATCTCTCTGAACTGCATTTTGAATACTGAAGTGAGAACCGGTTTCTATTCACTCTTGTGTCTGCTGCATAACGTGTTCTTGATATTTACAGTAAATCAAATTTCTCTTTTGGGGCAAATACAATTTGACCTGAATGGAAGTGGATGTAAAATGAGCTGACCTGCGGCTGGCGATGCGGCTGCTATTGCGCCCCATTCCCAAACATTTCTCCAGGTGAGGGGCGAATCGCGAGGCTGCTATGCTCCTGTTACAGTTAGGACACACACACTCCTTATTCTTCCACTGGTTGTACACTTGCCCGAATATGTCCAACCCTGGCTGGTCCACTATTTCTACAAGACAGATGGACAGAAAAGAGAATCTGTTTTCAAACACAGACTCGTCATTAAACATGTATGGACTGGCCTGAAGTGCAAACATGGAGAGGCGGTGCATTTTTTCCTGAGCCGTGCAGGATCAGGGACGAATGTTCTTTGCTAATGACGAGACGGTTTGTGTGTTTAAATGTCACAGAGGTGCCATAGAACTGTTCCGAGGACTCTTAACTCTCAAACGGATTTTGTGTATTTACATGAGGCTTTGGATAAGTCTCTGCCAGTTGAATAAATGTAAATACATACATTTAAAATGCTAACTATCACATATTATTAGGTGTTTCACTACGTTTGGTGTTTCCCTATATATATAAATTCAAAATAAACATGAAAATCGAATTATATTATTTAGACAGTTGTGGATAGTTAATGGCTGGTTAGCAAAGGTGTCACATTTGGTAGAACTGTCTGTACAGGGCCCCAAGATGGAAGGTGCCCTCAAGGCCTGGATAATACAGTAGTGCTTGAAAGTTTGTGAACCCTTTAGAATTTTCTATATTTCTGCATAAATATGACCTAAAACATCATCAGATTTTCACACAAGTCCTAAAAGTAGATAAAGAGAACCCAGTTAAACAAATGAGACAAAAATATTATACTTGGTCATTTATTTATTGAGGAAAATGATCCAATATTACATAACTGTGAGTGGCAAAAGTATGTGAACCTCTAGGATTAGCAGTTGTTTTGAAGGTGAAATTTGAGTCAGGTGTTTTCAATCAATGGGACGACAATCAGGTGTGAGTGGGCACCCTGTTTTATTTAAAGAACAGGGATCTATCAAAGTCTGATCTTCACAACACGTTTGTGGAAGTGCATCATGGCACGAACAAAGGAGATTTCTAAGGACCTCAGAAAAAGCATTGTTGATGCTTATCAGGCTGAAAAAGGTTACAAAACCATCTCTAAAGAGTTTGGACTCCACCAATCCACACTCAGACAGATTGTGTACAAATGCAGGAAATTCAAGACCATTGTTACCCTCCCCAGGAGTGGTTGACCAACAAAGATCACTCCAAGAGCAAGGCATGTAATAGTCAGTGAGGTCACAAAGGAACCCAGGTAACTTCTAAGCAACTGAAGGCCTCTCTCACATTGGCTAATGTTAATGTTCATGAGTCCACCATCAGGAGAACACTGAACAACAATGGTGTGCATGGCAGGGTTGCAAGGAGAAAACCACTGCTCTCCAGAAAGAACATTGCTGCTCATCTGCACTTTGCTAAAGATCACATGGACAAGCCAGAAGACTATTGGAAACATGTTCTGTGGATGAATGAGATCAAAATAGAACTTTTTGGTTTAAATGAGAAGCGAAAGGAAAGGAAAGGAAAACACTGCATTCCAGCATAAGAACCTTATCCCATCTGTGAAACATGGTGATGATAGTATCATGGTTTGGGCCTGTTTTGCTGCATCTGGGCCAGGACGACTTGCCATCATTGATGGAACAATGAATTCTGAATTATACCAGCAAATTCTAAAGGAAAATGTCAGGACATCTGTCCATTAACTGAATCTCAAGAGAAGGTGGGTCATGCAGCAAGACAACGACCCTAAGCACACAAGTCGTTCTACCAAAAATAGTTAAAGAAGAATAAAGTTAATGTTTTGGAATGGCTAAGTCAAAGCCCTGACCTTAATCCAATCGAAATGTTGTGGAAGGACCTGAAGCGAGCAGTTCATGTGAGGAAACCCACCAACATCCCAGAGTTGAAGCTGTTCTGTACGGAGGAATGGGCTAAAATTCCTCCAAGCCGGTGTGCAGGACTGATCAACAGTTACCGGAAACGTTTAGCTGCAGTTATTACTGCACAAGGGGGTCACACCAGATACTGAAAGCAAAGGTTCACATACTTTTGCCACTCACAGATATGTAATATTGGAACATTTTCCTCAATAAATAAATGACCAAGTATAATATTTTTGTTTTATTTGTTTAACTGGGTTCTCTTTATCTACTTTTAAGACTTGTGTGAAAATCTGATGATGTTTTAGGTCGTATTTATGCAGAAATATAGAAAATTCTAAAGGGTTCGCAAACTTTCAAGCACCACTGTATATACCTTTTCCAGACTTATTTGGATAAAGTGTCCAATATTTGAATAGTTGGATTTTATATATATATATATATATATATATATATATATATATACACACACGGGCGGCACGGTGGTGTAGTGGGTAGCGCTGTCGCCTCACAGCAAGAAGGTCCGGGTTCGAGCCCCGTGGCCGACGAGGGCCTTTCTGTGTGGAGTTTGCATGTTCTCCCCGTGTCCGCGTGGGTTTCCTCCGGGTGCTCCGGTTTCCCCCACAGTCCAAAGACATGCAGGTTAGGTTAACTGGTGACTCTAAATTGACCGTAGGTGTGAATGTGAGTGTGAATGGTTGTCTGTGTCAGCCCTGTGATGACCTGGCGACTTGTCCAGGGTGTACCCCGCCTTTCGCCCGTAGTCAGCTGGGATAGGCTCCAGCTTGCCTGTGACCCTGTAGAACAGGATAAAGCGGCTAGAGATAATGAGATGAGATGAGATTATATATACACACAGTATTGTGCAAAAGTCTTAGGCACATGAAAAGAAATGCTGTCGACCAAAAATGGCTTAAAATTAACGAAATGAAATGTTTCGACATTTAAAAAAATACTATAAACAGCAGTAAACCATAATAAATGAAACAAAGTCAATAGTTGGTGTGAGACGACCCTTTGCTTTAAAAAAAATAATAATAGTAGTCCCAGGTACAATGAGTGCAGTTTTATAAGCAAATGAGCTGTAGGTTTTACTGAGCATCTTACAGAACCAGCCACAGTTCTTCTGGACACTTTGTCACACTCGCTTCTTAATTTTGCACCAAAACCCAGCAGCCTTCATTATGTTTCCTTTTTTAAACTGAAAAGTGCTCTCTTATGTAATATGCTGCTCAAATACAAACAGTTTTTTTTTCCTGTAACATTTATTTTTGTGCTGGAAAAGGAACGTTTGGACTCTAAAATGTTTTTGTACTGACTCGGTAATGTAGAAGTCATAAAATAGAAATCTATAAAAGTTTGTATGAAAAAAAATAGGGTGCCTGAGACTTTTGCACAGTACTGCATATAAATTCATTCAATAAATATTTTGCAGAGTTCAGTAGAATTTATTCATTCATAGTTTAAAATTTCTGCACAGGACCCAGAAATGGTGGAACATATCTAAAGGGTGAGATGGTCACTTTTCCACTCACCAAAATCCTTCATGCTTTCTTGGTCCGTCTCATCCAGGAAAAAGTAGCCTTGCTTGACAGCTCGATGCACTTCAAAGCAAAGCCCCAAACATGCATCCTCCACCAAGTCTGAGTAGATGTCATGAGCCAAGGCCTAAAGACAGAGACAGGAGCTCAATTTGTGGTGGTCACCTATCTGGTTTAGTTGATATGTGAACAAAAAGGACGTGTTTACCTCTAGCTTGGTGTTATCCAGGCCTGACAGCGACATATCATCCATTTTCATTTGCAACAGCTATTGTAGGACGGCTGGCATAGTTAACGGGTTATATAGCAGGTGGACGGACGGCCACGCTGTTGAGAAAAAAGAAAACGGGGAGGGGAAAAAAATGTAACAGGCATGTTTTACAGAGTTGCAGCCTCTCAGGAAAGGGTTCTCAAGTAACCGAATTCTCAGCTGCTTGAAAATCAAGCTTGGTTTGGCCAGCTATCAAAAACACATGAACTGGTCTAAGTGGTACACCAGGTGTTAAAGGAACAGTCCACCGTATTTCCATAATGAAATATGCTCTTATCTGAATTGAGACGAGCTGCTCCGTACCTCTCCGAGCTTTGCGCGACCTCCCAGTCAGTCAGACGCAGTCAGATGCGCTGTCACTCCTGTTAGCAATGTAGCTAGGCTCAGCATGGCCAACGGTATTTTTGGGGCTGTAGTTCGATGCGACCAAACTCTTCCGCGTTTTTCCTGTTTACATAGGTTTATATGACCAGTGATATGAAACAAGTTCAGTTACACAAATTGAAACGTGGCGATTTTCTATGCTATGGAAAGTCCGCACTATAATGACAGGCGTACTAACACCTTCTGAGCTCCGTATCAATGCGCTGCCGAAGCGCGCAGAAGGTGTTAGTACGCCTGTCATTATAGTGCGGACTTTCCACAGCATAGAAAATCGCCACGTTTCAATTTGTGTAACTGAACTTGTTTCATATCACTGGTCATATAAACCTATGTAAACAGGAAAAACGCGGAAGAGTTTGGTCGCATCTAACTACAGCCCCAAAAAATACTATTGGCCATACTGAGCCTAGCTACATTGCTAACAGGAGTGACAGCGCGTCTGACTGACTGGGAGGTCGCGCAAAGCTCGGACAGGTACGGAGCAGCTCGTCTCAATTCAGATAAGAGCATATTTCATTATGGAAGTACGGTGGACTGTTCCTTTAAGCCCTGGAAGAAAGAAAACAATTTCTGAATTACTGCTACGAATGAAACATCCATCCATCATCCATACCCACTTATCCTTTCAGGGGTCGTGGGCAAGCTGGATCCTACCCCAGCTGACTATGGGTAAGAGGCGGGATACACTCTGGACGAGCCGCCAGATCATTGCAGGGCTGACCCAGAGACACAAACAACCATTCACACACCTATGGTCAATTTAAAGCCACCGATTAGCCTAACTAACACAGTCTTTGGACTGTAGGGGAAACCGGATCACCCGGAGGAAACCCACACAGACACGGGTAGAACATGCAAACTCCACACAGAAAGGCCCCCGTCGGATGCTGGGCTCAAACTCAGGACCTTCTTGCCGTGAGGCGACAGTGCTAATGAAACACCGTAGACAAATGGAAAACAATCATTTATTGCTCAATTTAGTATAGGTAATCGTATGGGGCCGAGTAAAATTAAGGATTAATTTCACGAGTGATTTCGCGACGAGGGCAATTTCAAAACTTTGAAATCACGAGTGAAATTGATCCTTAATTTTACGAGGAACCATACGATTACTTGTTTATAATATATAGGGACAAGTTCATACTTCGGAAGCCATTCAAGTTCACAACATTTGTCATTCACGTTTTCTGAACCAATCAGGGCGCAAGACTATCTTGCACGTTTGAGTCAGTTTCTAAAGCGTCTTTCATCATGACACGGCGACACAAGACGAGGATTTTGAAAGTGGTTTCCCCCATTTTCTTTCCTCGCTTCTGCATAAAACTGCGATAGCACCTTGTCTAACTCACAGCATTCATATGCCACTAGAGAGTCGTTTATTTGTCTTTCTACGGCCCATTTCTTAAACACGGAAAGCCAAAAATTCATACTTTTTTTGGTATTTTCATTTCCGCTTGCAGCTTTCAATTGATTTATCATTTCTTCGTCAAATATAGCGAAACGCGGCATTGCTGAGTCAGCAGAGTCAGCCATTTTGTTGACAAAATTTGCTAATTTTTGTAACCGTAACCAAGCAACGAACTAGCCAACAGCATTTCAGAAATACGGCCCCGTGTTAAGGAAAAAAAAGCCCTCCTTGATTGACCAGTCAGAATTGAGTAATTTGGCCCTATGTATTATAATTCAAGTAATAAGGAAGCTAGGTAAAAGGAAGCTGGCCAGTTTCACTTGTTTTAGTGGCTGTAAACTGAAACTCATTTTCTCAGCACAGAAGTTGAACTAAATATTGAAAAATGGATAATATTAAACTTTAAAACATATCAAGTTTTTGTCCATATATTATTTCAGTTAACTTCTTTCAGGGAGAAAACCTGAAGGAAAAGGTTACCTCTGTCCCCACTGGAAATGACATTACATCACACATCACATTATCTCTAGCCGCTTTATCCTTCTACAGGGTCGCAGGCAAGCTGGAGCCTATCCCAGCTGACTACGGGCGAAAGGCGGGGTACACCCTGGACAAGTCGCCAGGTCATCACAGGGCTGACACATAGACACAGACAACCATTCACACTCACATTCACACCTACGGTCAATTTAGAGTCACCAGTTAACCTAACCTGCATGTCTTTGGACTGCGGGGGAAACCGGAGCACCCGGAGGAAACCCACGCGGACACGGGGAGAACATGCAAACTCCGCACAGAAAGGTCCTCGTCGGCCCCGGGGCTCGAACCCGGACCTTTTTGCTGTGAGGTGACAGCGCGAACCACTACACCACCGTGCCGCCCTCAATAAGTGTCATAAATAATAAATAATTTCTACTGGACTGTCAAAGACTTATCATGGATAAATGAAGCATACAGGTTGCTTTTTCTTCTAAATCATGGTACAATAGAAACATTGAAATGAAAAATTTCAGTTTTCACCCATATTGGAACTCCAACATTTCAGTATCTAAAGGTTATCCTTCAGGTATAGTTTACCATGAACCAAACGAAGCATTTTGTTGCGTTTAAGCTGTGTGTCAAATTCAGGGCATTTTGTTAGCATTTGAAAATGTGTGTGTATACGAACACGACATTTTCAAAAAATCATTTTGCAAAAATAAGGGTTGTTTTACAATCAGGGTACAAAGTTTGTGTGACAGGGGTCCAAAATTCAAATGGATTCAAACTGGTTCTTGTACCAGTTTTTAAGTGAAGGACAAGTTAAAGAACAGATTTCAGGTAATTTTTTGACGTGTGTGTATGGTAGTTTTGTGTAATCTGCTATAAGATAAAGAAGATTAAGTGTAGCTTTAAGCAGGGCTGGGAGAAACAAATGAAGTGATTCTCGGAGAGGACTTTTTTTTTTAACAATTCAGAATCCACTAGTGCTTTTAAATATAAGGCTGTAAGCTTTGTGTTAGTTGTCTCTAATATTTATGTCCCAATATCTTGACCACATTTTAGGATGAAAATAATCATTTTAGATATTTTATTTTATATTG
This sequence comes from Neoarius graeffei, assembly GCF_027579695.1. Lineage (NCBI taxonomy): Eukaryota > Metazoa > Chordata > Actinopteri > Siluriformes > Ariidae > Neoarius > Neoarius graeffei. The sequence continues at coordinate 48,539,802 of NC_083588.1, read as the reverse complement.
AAAAATTAGCTGTCTCGGAGAGGACAATTTTTTGACAGAATTACATACTAATTTGATCAAAATAGTCTGAAAACTTACTGGCATTCAACATTAAAACTTAACTATGTTTCCAATGATATGGAACCAAATATTTGTTTTATGGTATAAAGAATGATTTAAGTGCATCCCTTTTGGAGCTACCTGTGGTCAAAAAAAGCACTTTTTCTAAATGACATGAGTAATTTTGCTAAATATGACATATATTGCCATACATTCACCAAAAAGATTTTTTTTTTGGCATGGTAAATAGAGCTATCACAGGGCTTCAATAAACAACCAAGTTTATTTAGTCAAGCCTTTTGATATTGAAGATAATAAGTGTTAAATGTGAGTTTTAACTTGCATACCCTGATTGTAAAACAACCCATAAGGCAGAATGCCATCACAAATTTCAGATATGTTAAAAACAGACATTTAATCTTTCTAAAACAGTCATTATTATTATTATTTTTTTTTTGCTATAACATGCCCAAAACGTCATGAAATTAATTTTTTCCATTTTTAAACTTTAATATCTTCCAAACCACTCATCACAGAGGGGCAGTTTTAGAATACAGAGTAGTACACAGTATATATGGGAAGGTGTCTGTGCAATATCAAGCCTCTGTCTTTGAAATTGCACTTTCCACAGTCCTTCAAATATGCTGCCACAGTGCAGTGTAGAATTTCTGAGCAAATTCAAGTCCCCAGAATTCTATGATAAACCAAAAGCACACAAGTCCATATTCTACAAGTACTGGTGCCAGATTTTGACCCTTGAAAATGTGAAGGACCCGGCTTTAATACTTTTCTAGATACAGCAATCTCAAAGTGGCGCCACAAAAAACTCTTCTCAAAACGGGTCCGAGGTTAGTTGCAAAAATATTTTTTTTATGACAAAACTATAAGGAATTGGGAGCTAAAATTTGGGAATTTTCCTACTGGGAAGTGTGTGAACCTCCTGGAATTTTTTCAGCCAAATCTGAGATGGTCCAGTGGCAGCATTGGACCAACTGTCAACAGGAAATACGTACAGCCACATAAGAAACTGCAGATATTTTAGCTCGCCATACAACAAGACATTTCACAGCATTCTTTTCCTGAAATGTTTTATAAATAAAATATTTTATTTATACACTATCGTTCAAAAGTTTGGGGTCACCCAGACAATTTTGTATTTTCCATGAAAAGTCACACTTTTATTTACCACCATAAGTTGTAAAATGGGCGGCACGGTGGTGTAGTGGTTAGCGCTGTCGCCTCACAGCAAGAAGGTCCTGGGTTCGAGCCCTGTGGCCGGCGAGGGCCTTTCTGTGCGGAGTTTGCATGTTCTCCCCGTGTCTGCGTGGGTTTCCTCCGGGTGCTCCGGTTTCCCCCACAGTCCAAAGACATGCAGGTTAGGTTAACCGGTGACTCTAAATTGACCGTAGGTGTGAATGTGAGTGTGAATGGTTGTCTGTGTCTACGTGTCAGCCCTGTGATGACCTGGCGACTTGTCCAGGGTGTACCCCGCCTTTCGCCCGTAGTCAGCTGGGATAGGCTCCAGCTTGCCTGCGACCCTGTAGAAGGATAAAGCGGCTAGAGATGATGACATGAGAAGTTGTAAAATGAATAGAAAATATAGTCAAGACATTTTTCTGGCCATTTTGAGCATTTAATCGACCCCACAAATGTGATGCTCCAGAAACTCAATCTGCTCAAAGGAAGGTCAGTTTTATAGCTTCTCTAAAGAGCTCAACTGTTTTCAGCTGTGCTAACATGATTGTACAAGGGTTTTCTAATCATCCATTAGCCTTCTGAGGCAATGAGCAAACACATTGTACCATTAGAACACTGGAGTGAGAGTTGCTGGAAATGGGCCTCTATACACCTATGGAGATATTGCACCAAAAACCAGACATTTGCAGCTAGAATAGTCATTTACCACATTAGCAATGTATAGAGTGCATTTCTGATTAGTTTAAAGTGATCTTCATTGAAAAGAACAGTGCTTTTCTTTCAAAAATAAGGACATTTCAAAGTGACCCCAAACTTTTGAACGGTAGTGTACAGATATACATACTGTTTGAAGAACAGCTTCGCTTCTGTCAGGTGAATTCAGTCAGGAACTGCTAGCTGTTAGCTACTTAGCACACATTCAGGGTTTCAAACCACGAATTCAGAGATAAAACAGGAGCTCAACAGCAATACGTTAAGAACTAATACAGCAAAGAAGAGCATTTTATCTACAAAGATGCAGCAGTTACTGAGGCAATAAACGCCATTTGGTTACTTTCGAAAACTGTGACCAAATTACTAACATTAAAACCTACCAGTAACTCCAGCGTCCCAGTCTTTCTAGTAAGTTTATACACCTGAACAGGCTATACTTAAATACAGGGATATTTTTATAAGTGTATATTTTGATATAACCATCTAAAATATGGGTGGAAAAGCCGCTGAATATTTAAAATATGGAAAAATAAAAAACCGCAGCCATTTTGACAGGCGCAAGGCATCACTAATCAACTACCGATCCTCAGCTCACTGATTCCTGAAACTGCACTCAAGGGGGGTTTAAAAAAAAACAAAAAAAACCCACATTATTAAATACAAGAAAAATAATAAATAAAATAAATAAACCCAAAGTCAAGCAGTTGCTAAAGACATGTTTATTTGTTCAAATGGTATATTCCAGGAATATAACAACACCTCTGACTATAGAAAACATCCAAATGTTCCAAATTAGCAGTACAAATTTCTTTTGCCATTTCTACAAATAAACAAATAGCTGAGGGGTATAAAAACAAATTTAAAATTTTCCCTCCTCAGAGCAAATGACAAACTAATCCAGACCAGTGGCTGCTGTCGGTACCACCCAGGGAAGCTTGGTCAAATGAAAATACAAATTAAACCAGATGTTCATTCAATACAAATTAAAAAAAAAAAAAATTCGTATTTACAATTACCATACAACAGCAGTGAACCACATCCATCTGCACTGAGCTCATCACTTCTAGTACTATTGCCAAATCTACAATGGGTTCTGAAGCTGTTATGCTCCTCAACAAATATAAATAAGCAGGTCATTCAGTGGGATATACAGGACACACATCATCATCATGTCTTGTTCATTCAAAGTGGAACCGATGTAACATCTCTGGGTCTCCTAACATCATGATGGAGCATAAAACAAAAAGTGACAGACACCAGTGATCAGCACACATAGCTCAACCTAGCAAACTCTTTAAAAATTTTTATGCAATGATCCCCCCCCCCCAAAAGACACAGGGCACAACAGATGGGGGCAGGGGAGAGACAGCCACCCCAAACTGTTCATATATACATAACAGAGGAGAATTCCTTTATGTTAAGTAAAACATTTGTTTACATTCCTTGAGCTGGTGCGTATCGGAATACGTCAGTGACTAAAAATACAGAGGGGTGAAAGGAAATGGGGCAACAGGAACACAGAGGACAGTCAGCTGTGAGCCTGTTCGGGATAAGCGCAAGGGGGGGAAAATTATACATACTAGATGTTTAAAAATAAACCAATATTTAAAACAAACCATTTTTAAAAGGAAATGAGTAGCCCTGCAAAGCCACGTTAAATTTAAATAAAAAAGGCGAAAAAGAAAAACAGAACCTCAGACCAACCCCAGTTATAATTCTAACTAATAATCTGTTGCACACAGGGTTTTGGGGAGGAGATTCCTCTCAAAATGGACACCACATCTGGGGAATTTTTTTTTTTTGCTTTTTTATTATAAAGACTCAGAAAATGTCTGCTTTAAATTTAAAGCAAACATTTGAGAAATGTTAAAATCCAACACAAAACAAGGAATCGCTGCCATTTATACAAAGGAAGAGGAAAAAGAAAAACATGGATGGAGCAGCTCCAAGCTCCAACACCTAACAAGTACAGGAGATGGAGGCTTATTTACACGCATTCTACATGACACACACACACACAAAAAAATTGTTCCTGAAGTTACCACATCATGAACCAAAGAACAAAATTACACCACTATAGCAGGACAGGGTGAAAAGGGGGAAAAAACTGGAAAGGTGATGAAGATGTGGATTAGAATCGAGGAGGAGGAGACAGGAGAATCATTTGGTTCGCTTCACCTCCTCAAAGAAACCCCACAGAGCTACAAGATTCTTTGGCTCACGGGTCCTTCGTTCCCCCTAAAAGGACTGGAAAAGAACCCAAGCCTTTCATTCAAACAACGCCACGAAGTTTGATGGTATGAAAATAATATTTAAAATTTCCCATAGATTTTAAAATCGCTCATGGGATCCTTTAATCTCTGCTAAAGTTACAGATGTGTGTTACTCATGGGGAATTTAAGAGTCCTCTCAGTGCTCAGTAAACTCATCAGGCAAGCTCAGCCAGGCAGGATGAAAGGAGTAAGGGGGGGGAAGGCTAACGCAAAGGAAGGTGTGCGAGAGATGCGAATGGACGTGGTGGTGCAGTGGAAAGCGCTCCGCCTGGTGGCTGGAGGAGTGCACTGCAGCCCCAAGGCTCTGCCTCATGGCTCAGTTCACAGGGTCTGTGGCAGTCTGTGGGCTCACTCTGCTCCAGCTGCCCCTCACTCAGAGTCAGAGTCAGAGGAATCCTCTGAGCTGGACGCACTGCTGCTGCTCTCGGATTTATTCTCCTTATCTTCTGCCTCTTCATCCTCGTCCTCATTCTGAAAAAATAAATAAAATTAATTATAAATTTTTTTTTTTATAATTTTCCTCATCACAACTATACGCAGAACAGACTTCTACATATAAAAGCACAGATGTGTATATATGGCTTAATTTAAAATGTGACTAATGTGACTTAAGGTATGCACAGAATAATCTTATTAATAATTACTTTAATTCATGTCCCTGGTGGCATTGTATATAACTGATCAGAATCAATCACATAAATCAATCATATATCAAAAGACTAAAAAAAGGGAATGCTTAAGAAGCATCAGATTCCTTATTATTATCATCCACATAATTTAGTTATGGCCAATTCCCGCCCACCAGACAGCTCACTCTATCACACGACAGCTACCAAACATGGAGTGAAGGCTATCACATGCTTCCTCGGAGACACGTGTCGTCAGCTGATCACATCATCTCGAACTGCTGCTCATGTGACGACGGGACGGTGTAACACACACTGAGGAAAGCACCACCCACCCTCCTAAGCACTCATGAGCTCACAGAGGCCCAGCACTGGCTAGGGTCACTGTAATTGGCTAATTTACGACCCAATATTGCTGACCTCAAGTAGGAAGGCGTGGTGTCGTGGATGGTTTTGGCATCATCGAGATTTGAACCAGCAATCTCCAATTGATAAGGTGAACACTTTTCTGTTGTGCCACTCGGTAACCCAACATCTGATTTCTAACGCACTCGTACAGTTAGGTCCATATATATTTGGACACTGACACAAATTTTGGTTTTTTACCTGTTTACTGAAACATATTCAAGTTATAGTTATATAATGGACATGGACAAAGTCCAGACTTTCAGCTTTCATCTGAGGGTATCCACATTAAAATTGGATGAAGGGTTTAGGAGTTTCAGCTCCTTCACATGTGCCACCCTGTTTTTAAAGGGACCAAAAGTAATTGGACAACTGACTCAAAGGCTATTTCATGGACAGGTATGGGCAATTCCTTCATTATGTCATTTTCAATTAAGCAGATAAAAGGCCTGGAGTTGATTTGAGGTGTGGTGCTTGCATTTGGAAGATTTTGCTGTGAAGAAAACATGCGGTCAAAGGAGCTCTCCATGTAGGTAAAACAAGCCATCCTTAAGCTGCGAAAACAGAAAAAAACCATCTGAGAAATTGCTACAATATTAGGAGTGGCAAAATCTACAGTTTGGTACATCCTGAGAAAGAAAGAAAGCACTGGTGAACTCATCAATGCAGAAAGACCTGGACGCCCACAGACGACAACAGTGGTGGATGATCGCAGAATAATTTCCATGGTGAAGAGAAACCCCTTCACAACAGCCAACCAAGTGAACAACACTCTCCAGGAGGTAGGCGTATCAATATCCAAATCTACCATAAAGAGAAGACTGCATGAAAGTAAATACAGAGGGTTCACTGCACGGTGCAAGCCACTCATAAGCCTCAAGAATAAAAAGGCTAGATTGGACTTTGCTAAAAAACATCTAAAAAAGCCAGCACAGTTCTGGAAGAACATTCTTTGGACAGATGAAACCAAGATCAACCTCTACCAGAATGATGGAAAGAAAAAAGTATGGCAAAGGCGTGGTACAGCTCATGATCCAAAGCATGCCACATCATCTGTAAAACATGGCGGAGGCAGTGTGATGGCTTGGGCATGCATGGCTGCCAGTGGCACTGGGTCACTAGTGTTTATTGATGATGTGACACAGGACAGAAGCAGCCGGATGAATTCTGAGGTATTCAGAGACGTACTGTGTGCTCAAATGCAGCCAAACTGATTGGTCGGCATTTCATAATACAGATGGACAATGACCCAGAACATAAAGCCAAAGCAACCCAGGAGTTTATTAAAGCAAAGAAGTGGAATATTCTTGAATGGCCAAGTCAGTCACCTGATCTCAACCCAATTGAGCATGCATTTCACTTGTTAAAGACTAAACTTCAGACAGAAAGGCCCACAAACAGACAGCAACTGAAAACCGCTGCAGTAAAGGCCTGGCAGAGCATTAAAAAGGAGGAAACACAGCGTCTGGTGATGTCCGTCAGTTCAAGACTTCAGGCAGTCATTGCCAACAAAGGGTTTTCAACCAAGTATTAGAAATGAACATTTTATTTACAATTATTTAATTTGTCCAATTACTTTTGAGCCCCTGAAATGAAGGGATTGTGTTTAAAAAATGCTTTAGTTCCTCACATTTTTATGCAATCATTTTGTTCAACCCACTGAATTAAAGCTGAAAGTCTGAACTTCAACTGCATCTGAATTGTTTTGTTCAAAATTCATTGTGGTAATGTACAGAACCAAAATTAGAAAAATGTTGTCTCTGTCCAAATATTTATGGACCTAACTGTAGGTGGAGATGAAAGTATTAACCAATAGCCAAATCACGTTTTACTTATCCCACTTCCCAACCCCAGCTATCTCAAAGAAAATAACTTGACTTGGAACAGTCACAGAATACCAATTCATAATTTTAGATATCTCACATCCTCATCATCCTCCTCATCATCATCATCCCCTTCTTCACTCTCCTCTGCACTGGATGATTCCTCATCAGACTCCTTCTCATCCTCCTCTTCATCATCGTCATCATCATCATCATCTTCTTCATCCTATACAAGAGATAGGCATAGCAAACATAAGACAACTGATGCATCATGGGTACTACATCATACTCATACCTGCAAACTCATGAGGGTTGAAAAAGGTGACAAACTACCGGTAACCCCCCGGCCCCCTTAAACAGCGCGCGATCAAGGAAAATAAAGGGAAAAGACAACATTTAAAACAAAGACAAGATTTATTTATTTTTAGCTTTGCAATTTTCAGTTTTGCATCTGACACCTCATTACATTACCATTAAGGAAGGAAAAGTATAAAAAGTAAAATTTGAATTTAAAAAAGTAATTTTTGAAGTGTGACACTGGAAACTTTCTTCAGCAGACCAGTTTATCATTTTTTAGACCTTTTGGCCCGAACAAGCCGTTCAAGGGCACGTTTATGCTGCTCTGCCATGTGCCTCTTTCGCACCATGCTATCCTTCTTCACCACCTCTGCCCTATTACCAGCAGCACTGGTAGATGGCTGGACACCAAATTCAGCCCTCCTTTCCTTCAGTGCTGCCAAATTCATGGTGTGAGAGTGTGTGTGTGAGTGAGAGAGAGAGAGAGAATCTCTCTCTCACTCACACACACTCATTCACTCACACACACACACACACACACACACACACACACACACTCTTTCTCACTCACACACACACACTCTCTCTCACACTCACTCACAACTGGTTCTCTGAATACAACCGAGATCAACACATATTACGTTATAATTTTGACAATCCCACCAATAGTTTAACATAAAAATGATTTCTCTTACCCAAAACACGCGTTTATAGATCCTTATGTTCAACAAAAAATGACTTTATTCAAACTGATTTGACATTTTTTTTTTGTTTTGTTTCAGCCCACAGAAACATCTTCCGTGTCGCGCGTTCGGTTCAAACGTAACAGCCCCGCCCCTTGCATCTTACGTCATAAAAACGCGACTCACAGACCACCAAATCACAGGTACCAAAAAAAAACCACCCTAAAGCCTCTTTAAATCGCACTCATCGTAACACAGCTTTCTCCGCATACTAAAAATGTTTTTCCGTCTCCAGATGTAATACAGAGTTCCGGAAAAAATCAGAAAATATGATTCCGTGAGCTGTTTTCAAGACTCAGTGTCCTGTTCTGCATTGCGTTTGGATGATCTCTGCCATCCTCCTATACACACCCGTATTCAAGAAAACCCCGCCTCTATTCAGTTACAATTCGCGGATACTGTCCAGCGTTCTGTAAGACTATTGGCTCGTTGGAATATCATCCAATCAGAGAGACGTTTGAAGTATGAAGAAGGCGGAAATGGTCTGAATGTGGGTGTGAGGAGAAAAGTAGTAGTAGTACATTGAAACCAAATGTTCGGCAACGTAGCCTCGCACCCCCCCCCCCCAAAAAAAAACTCTTCGGATCTACACGATTCACACAAGTGACCTATTTTGGGATCAAAACGGCGAATTTCGCCAAAAGGTGACTAGTTTGCAGGTATGCATACTACAAAGAACTTCATAAAACAAGCATGTTCAGCTGAGACACTTACTGAGGTCTTGGCCTTGGCTTTCTGTTTAGCACTGGTACCACCCGGTTTACTTGTGCTTCTCCTTTTCTGAAAAACAGATGAAGTACAAAACGTTAAAACTAGCAACATTTAAATTAAACATGTCTGGCAAAACAAATACGCCAAAAGGGCAGATCATTAACTTGCCAAAGAATTGTATTCCTTATATGCAGCTCTCTCTTGAGATGATAAGCTCTGCAAAAGAAAATCATCATTATTCCGTGAAAGATGCATCAAAATGAATGATATCCAATAAGTCTAACTGATAAATATCTCTGTTTTAAGTTATAGGATCATTTACATTCAACCACATGTTAATATTTAAGGTGGATGGGTAATATTTGGGGCGGCACAGTGTAGTGGTTAGCGCTGTCGCCTCACAGCAAGAAGGTCCGGGTTTGAGCCCCGGGGCCGGCGAGGGCCTTTCTGTGCGGAGTTTGCATGTTCTCCCCGTGTCCGCGTGGGTTTCCTCCGGGTGCTCCGGTTTCCCCCACAGTCCAAAGACATGCAGGTTAGGTTAACTGGTGACTCTAAATTGACCGTAGGTGTGAATGCGAATGGTTGTGTGTCTATGGCTACATCCACACGACAACGAGATTTTTTTTTTTTAAATATCGCGTCCACATGGGCAACGGATCAGTAAAATATCAGGTTCATATGGCAACACAACGTTTGCTGAAAACGATGCAGTACACATGCCACACCTCTACGTGCGCTGTAAGACGGTCCCATTGGAGACACCAGAACAAAAGAAGAAGTAGACGCATGCGCATAAACCCCTTCTTCTGTAGCATTAGCCACATAAAGTTTTGATAATTAATCAGTAGCGTAAAACGAAAGACGTGGAAAGAGGAATGAACGGGGGTAGATGGAAGCCGGTACGCCAACATTCTGATATCCTCCAGAATTCTTTAATGGTCCGGAATAAACTGAATGCTACACGTTGATGGATTACTTTGTTCTTCTACGCCCTTTTTGAGGAATGTATTGTCGGACTTAAACCAACATCTGAAGAGGTGAGATCGCTCCTTTTTTTTTTTCTTCCTATTTTTGCTGGCGGGATTGTTTTTGTTTTTGGAAAGCGCACGGGCGGTGCACGGTTTGGTACTGCTTCCACAGTGTTTGGACTAAAGACTCTGCCCTAAGGGCTATTCTCTCACTCACTCTCTCTCACTTTGCACCATTACACAATATTCACAGTGAAAATATTTTGTAAGCGCGTTTCATGAACCAAGTTATAGGATTTGTTGACAACTCGCATCGAGTTCGTTACACTTCTACCCGGCGTGAAGCACTGACAGTCATGTGGTTGTGATGTCATCGTAAACAAATCCGTTCTACTCATCCAGACGACTTCACAACGGGGCCGTTGCCAGATTTTTCCACTCTGGAACCCGTTCTCAAAAGATTTCGGTTTTGGGGCACCCAAAACGCCAGTGCCGTGTGGACGCCAGGCCGAAACGATAAACAATTTTATCAGATTCACCTGAATCCGTTGCCGTGTGGACAGGGCCTATGTGTCAGCCCTGTGATGACCTGGCGACTTGTCCAGGGTGTACCCCGCCTTTCGCCCGTAGTCAGCTGGGATAGGCTCCAGCTTGCCTGCAACCCTGTAGAACAGGATAAAGCGGCTAGAGATGATGAGATGAGAGGAGGTAATATTTGGCAAAGGTTGCTTGACGCTAGAGGTTTTGAAAACTTGGGTTGGAAAGCTCCTCTTGCGGGAGCATTCAGGTGCTCTAACTTAACAGGCAACAGGATTGACAGGAAAGCAGAGTCACTTCCTTGTCCCGATTTGTTAGATGTTGACGGTTCACATCTTTGCTTTTCCCCCTCATTTACAGAGGTGCCAGGAGATGCGTACGTAGCCGTTTGATTTTACAGCTGCTGGAATTTTTGTATGCCAAATGTTATTAAAAAGGTTTAATAATCTTAATAACCGCCAACGCCACTTTTAAAACTGAAAACACGATTAAAAGGAGTAGTGAAGTACCGCAAGCCACTGTTCAAGCTGCACTTTGTATTGCTTCTGTTTCTCCTCTGCAATTTTCTTGTAGCGGTCTTTCTCCTTCTGCGGGAGGCTCTGCCAGCGGCCACCGATTTCAGTCATACGCTCTTTCATGGGCAGGTGGTTCAGCTCCCCGTTAGACAGCATTTCCTGAGAAAACTTCTGATAGCCATTTCTGAGAGAGCAGAAGTTAAAGGCGTCATTAAGAGCAAGGTTAGTCAAGTCATCTAGCTTATATTCAACTCTTCCACCCATCAGTTACTGATCGCTGATGACTGCAGTTCAAAACACGAACCTCAGAACACAGTTTTATGTGGTTCAACAGATGCATAGAATTTAAAAAACAAGCCCTTACGATGGTGGCTTTTTGGGCTCTCCTTCAAATTTCATCTTCTTCCCTGACGCAACCACCCCAGCAGGAGAGCGCATCTCACTCAGCTCTCTCTAATAGGAAAGACAGGAAACTACACTGTTACTTTCAGATTCTACATAAAGGAAAGGGTATGTCATGATGCTCAGGTTTTAGGGTATCTCAAAATAGGATGAGTATTAAGGAACATTACTAGTAGACAACCTTTTTTTTTTTAAGCTCACCAGAGACCTTGTTTTATGAAGGATGATTGTGTAAAAGTTAATCACAGCCTTTAATTGTATGTAAATTGGAGAAAACATGTATAAGGAAAATTATAAACCTTCACCAAGCCTTGCTCACCTCATATCTCTTCTGGTCCTCTGCAGCCTTTTTGATCCACATGATTTTCTCCTTTTTCTCCATGGTGTTCCACGTGGCCTCCATGGCTTTTTGTGCCTTTGGTCGGTCATTCTGACAAAAAAAAAAAAAAAAAAAAGTAACGTGAGGTTTCAAAACACATTTAAGCCATAGTAATTATACATCTAGTGGTACAAAACCTTTACATATTTCTCCTACCTTAAATCTGGCCAAGTAATCACCAATAACGCTGTGCTGCCAAATTTCCTGTGCGGTCTTGGGTGGGTCCGGCAGCTTGCTTTGCTCCTCTTTCCCTCGTTTCTCTGACTCTGCCTTCAGCACTGCCTCCAAGTTCTTGTATTTTTCCTGTAATATGGCAGAGTTTTCAATGGCCACAGGCAAAATTTTGTGCTGCCATGCTGTTTCAAATACAGTCAGGTCCATAAGTATTTGGACTGTGATGCAATTTTCATAATTTTGCCTCTGTACACCGCAACAATGGATTTAAAATCAAGCAATCAAGATGTGACTGAACTGTAGATTTTCAGCTTTAATTCGAGGAGTTTAGCTAAAATAATGTGCCTGGTAGCCAGGTCTTTACCCACGGGGCCCGACTGAGCTGAGCAGTGTCACGGACAGTAAAATCAAGCATCCTTAAGACCCACAGTACGGCGACACAAGCTTTCACCCAAAACCATTATTCTTTAAAATTCACTGCTGCAGGTATCAGCAAGAAAGACTGCTGGTCTGTTTAGTACAGGAAGTTACCTTTTTCTTGTCCGAGAGGTCATTCCACATGCGGGCCAGAAGTCTGGTGAGTTCACTATCAGACAAGTCAGGCCTCTCTTGCTGAAGTTTCGGCCTCTTTTCCTCAGCAAATATGAACATGGCAGAGATTGGTCGCTTTGGCTTAACAGGGCTACTCTGTATACATAAGGGGGGGGTGGGGGCAAGACGACCAAGACAAAAATCACAAAGGATTAATAAAAAGACAGAACTGGATATGGAAGGCTGGACAGATATAGACTGATGTGAGGTACTGTACATTAGGATGCATCAGTTGCCCTCACTTTCATAAAATCTGATGCATTTTTGTTTGGGTGTTCCTTTTCACCAATAAAGACATCTTGTAAATTTTTTTGACCATATTCAAAAGTCTAATGGTGGCACCATGAGCAGACCTGTTCACCCCAAATTTGCCCTGTCAGTAGTCTTGCAGTATCTTGTCAGTAGTTTTGGTAAGCTATCAGTAGGAATTTTACTGGGGTCCAATCTATCGGGAAACATCAACTTCAGTGCTGGGACCAAGGTGTCCGCCGTAGCGATAGGGAGATTCAGTTCAGCAATAACTTCACACATGATTGCTTCAGCGTTGGTCACCGAACGAATCCTTGAATTTTCACCAGAAACGGCACTGTCCTTCCTGCAAAACGTCGCCATCGATCTGTTTTGTTTTTTCAACTTTTCGAAATCTGTATGTTGCTTTGTACCGACGTGTCTCTTACAGTCATTCTGACCCGCGTGCGCACAAGAAAAATCTACATTACAAATGTTGCAATGAACGTACATGTTCCCTTTCTTAGATGATGTAAGGCATGGCCACAGATCGTGATAGGAGGAGTCTTTATATTTTTGCAACGACTTCTGGTATTTCTTTGCAGGACTATCAATAATGCCATCAGCCTTTCGCTTCGCGGCCGCCATGATTGTGTGCTCAGAAACCAAAGTTGAAACAATGGAACCTTCCCACAATGCAACGTACAGTAAACATGGCTTAAACGTGATTAAACATGGCCACGCCCATGACTATACGATCGATGTTCGATTCCCACAATAAATATGATTATAAAGTAAGTCATGAACAGGGTTTTTTCTAGAAAAATTTAGTATGAGGGCGCTCACCATGGCGAGGGAGCGAAGCCGGGGGGGGGGGGGATGGTGCCGGTTGTCCCCCCCGCCGTGCAAAGCCTTTGAAAAATGCTCCAATGGGACATTCTGAGGCTATCTGAGAGGGAAATTGTAACAAATTGTCAACATTGAAAAAGAAAGAAGTAATCTTCTTCTGCCCCGGACAGTCTTTGGCTTTCTTCCGCTTCGTGCCGCGGGATGACATCTTTAAATGCCCAAGTGTCAACAAAAACAACTCGCCAACTACTTCTGTCAAAAGCTCCCGCGCCGGTGGGTGAAAGGTCATTCAGTCTCGAGAAATCTCGCTCTACAAGTCAGCTGACCTTGTATGTAACCCATGTCAAATCTCGCGAGAGCAGCCGCGACAAGTAAACAACTAAACAACATGGCGCCTCAGTCTGGAAAACGCCAATTCGGATTGTTTTTGCACCGTCTGGCGGTGTATCTACTATGATTGGAATATTTTTGGAGCAATTATAACGTATTTGATGATCAGACACATTGTCACGTAGTGTTGCTGGGATGTTTTCACGGAGTTGGTAAGGGGGCGCACGCCAAGAGTAAGAGGGCGCAGCGCCCCTGTTCCCCCGTTTAGACGAAAGCCTGATGAAACATTTGGCAACATTTCGGCCATAAATCGTAGTTTTTGGACAAGAATTCGTAGTCCGTATTTTGTTTTGAAAAATCGTAGGAACTACGGACAAATCGTAGGAGTAAACAGGTCTGCATGAGGTTTATTTTTTGCCAAAAAAACGCTTATTTTATGTGTTTTCGCATAAGGTTTGAATCACAATGTTGGACTCCATTTATTGGTTTCTTGTGACTCAGAGATCATGTTAAGAACCTTTGCAAGGGATTGAGAAGCATTAATGTGATTCATAATACATTTGTATTGTTTAAAAGTAGTTGAACAATGATTCAATGAACAGCTAAAACTCAAACTGTGCTTGATAATATATTTAGAATATGTACTAAAAATGTGCATCTAAGATATTTGGTATACTCTATAAGGTACCATAATGTTTCATGAAAAGTGATCGAAATTTTGTCATAAAAGTCATAAAATAGCAGCTTTTTCCATAACTTTGAGCTCCTGGTGCCACCATTAAACTTTTGATTTTTGTCAAAAATATTTCACCCAGTGTGTTTTCTTACCAAAAGGAACATAAACACAAAAATGCATCATGATCGGAGGAACTTTTCATTTTTAGGGGGCAACTGATGCACCCTACTGTATATGGATGAACGGACAGAAAATAATGGGAAGTACACTGTAGGGGTCAACCGATAATCGGCCTGGCCGATATTCTGCATTTTTAGGGTTATCGGTATCGGCCATAATTTCCACCGATATGCCGATAACATGCCTTTTTGCAGCCATTTCGTTCCTAACGCGACTGTCACTGCACGTCCTATCCTGCACTCGCCTCTCTGAGTTCAAGAACACGGTCCCGCCCACCACAACATCTGATTTGTTTGGCACAAGAGATATAGCCAATCGACACGTGTAGCTAAACGCTGTGAACTGTTTCAAGGCGGCCGTATGGGCACTCGGGCAGAAGCGGCACAAGGGATACAGCCAATCAACACGTGTAGCTAAACGCTGTGAACTGTTTCAAGGCGGCCATATGGGCACTCGGGCAGAAGCAGATCCCACTTCAAGGTAAGGACACGCTGCTTTTGCCGCAATAAGTCACAAAACACACAAGTTGCAAAAGCACATCATTATATGTTTACATTCTTCATCTACTACTCGTTAAAATTGTCCATTTGCATCTGTGTAGCCAGGCAAACTTAGCTTACGGAAGGAAGCACTTGAATTAGCCTACAACCAACTAGTCTCGCTGAAACTACATGTAATGCTTCCTTCACTACAATATAATCCTCCTAAATTGGGAATATTAGGCTTGGGCATTAAAAGCATTAGAATGTAGATGGTTACTTGTTAAGTTGTTACATAATAGGGAGTGATAGCCTACTTTATGTTTGATTTTACTTTTTAAAAAATGCTGCAGGCAGCTCCCTACACTTGATTTGTTATTTAAAAACTACTTGAAGTTGGCAAGTCTTACTTAGTTCTTAGTGTAAAAGAATCCAGAGTGTATTTTCATTTATTTTCCACTGAAAATGGTGAGCTGTAATATAGTCGGGAGTGATTTATTTTTTTTATTGGTGAATATTTATTTTATTATTATTTTATTCTAACTAATGTTTGACTTTATTGTACAAATGCTGCTGGCATCTCCCTGCACAATTTTTCATGTTCAATTTTACAATTAAACATACATTTCATGGATATGAAGGTCTGTGTCAGTGTGTGCTATGTTTAATTTCATGTGAATTATAATGTTTACATTTATCGGTTGCACATATCGGTTATCGGCATCCCAATTCCATAATAATCGGTATCGGCCCTGAAAAAAAAAAAACATATCGGTCGATCCCTAGTACACTGACCTTTGCTTTAGAGCTCTTTTTGGGACCAGGGCTAGCGCCACCAGTAGTCTTTTTAAATCCGACCATCTTCTGCTCTGCCAAAATTCTCTGCTGTTCTTCCTCTGAAATGCTCTGCAGAACAGAATGAACATTAAAAATGCACATTTTACAATTTTTTTTAATAAATTTGCTGCTATATTATTATACATGCACTTACACACAGGAATCGGTTCATCTCAACTTCATATTCTTTCTTTTTCTGAAATAAAAGGGAAAAGGTCACGAAAGATGACAAGCATGCAAAAGCTCAACTCGCATTTCTATGCGAATCAGAATTTAGATCCCGATAATTTGGTACACGATGGTATTTGCATGTTATTGGTACTTTTTTTTTTTTGCACCGAGGTTCATGTACAGTCTAATGTATTCTTATTGTGCATGTATTCTGCGAGTTGTTCTCTGACCTGCTCACAGCGTTTCTGATACGCGTCTTTCTCGCCCTGTTTGAGCAGTTTCCAGCGCTGGCTGCACATGACCATGCGCTCGGTGCTTGGAACATCTTTCATGCCAGACATAAGCTCAGCACAGAACATTGAGTAACCATTCCTAGAGAGACAGCACGAGAGATCATGGAAGATTCCCAAAACAGGTTATCGAAGTAACAGGGTCTACCTTCAACAAAGATAAATGAACGTAACCTTCACAACTATCAATGCAGCCACAATAATACTGCAATGTTACAATCTCCCAATCCAGGTTATTGTCGGTCATGGGCTGCAGATTATGATCATTCATTCTCGATTATTAACGCCATTCTGTATACTTACGATGGCGGTTTCCCTGGTCGCCCATCAGACCTGTCCTTCAGCTGTCTTTCTGCTTTGGTCAAAGTGGTCTTGACAATATCATCTTCGGTCAGGTTCAGCTGTGGGTGTTGCTGAATGAACTCCCGCATAATCTCCTATACAATTGTCAAGGTTTGCAGGTTACAACCCAGAATCTGTCAAAACCTTAGCTGAAGTGTCGTTTCTGTTGATTATTTAAGTTCTACGTAATTTAGTAAGGAGATAATCAATCAATCAATCAATCAATCAATCTGCTCGCACCTCATACTGTTTATGTTGCTCCAGAGATTTGGTGATCCACTTCAGTCTCTTTTTATCTGGAAGCTGTGTCCACTTCTTCCCCAGACTGTCTTTAATGTCTTTGGTGGTGGCCTGGACATTAAACGCACGTTAATACGGACCCTTTACTTTGAGGCTCATTGGGTTTAGAAACAGAACTGCTCATGTGGTGTGGAGGAGTGAGTCAAAGGAAAATACCTCAGGGTGAATTTTGAGGTAAGCTCTTTTCTCATGGTTGTACCACAATTGTTGTGGAGTCATAGGTTTCTCTGGTACATTGGACGCTTTCTTGCCTGTATTCTCCAGCAGGTCTGGATGCTGCTCCCTAAATACATACATAAACAGTTTCACCCCTTTTAAAACATTAAGGCGCCGTTTACACATACCCGGGTATTTTTAAAAACGCAGACCTTTGCCTTCGTTTGTGCCTTTCGTTTATACACAAACGGAGTTGTTTTCCTCTGAAAACGATTCTTTCTAAAAACCCCGGCAAAAGTGGAGATTTTTTGAAAACTCCGTTTTGCGTTTGTGTGTAAAGAGACCAAAACGGAGTTTTAGGCAATCTTCGCGCCACAAAAGAGCGACCGTTGTACATATGACAAGCATGGAAACACTCAGAGTAGCAGCATTTCTGTTAAGCGCTATATTCGCCTGTTTGCTTTTGAGAATAAAGCTCATTGACCAGCAGAGACGCATTAGGGCTCGGAGGGCAGCAATTGCGGAGCTTCTAGTGACCAAAAGAGCCCGACCGTACCACCACCAGCGTCGGCGATTTTGGGTTCGACCTGGACGGACTGTAGCCTGGGAAATCCCATGCTGCTTTGCGCAATCGTTCCGATCTGAAAAGACAGCATGGAAACTATGGTCTAAAGGCTCGCCTGAGTTAGGGAGCCAATCAGAGAGTGGGGAGGGGTGGGAAAACAGTGACGCGTACTACTCGACAAACGGAAGCTTGTAGTTTATTTGGGACTGTTTAGGGATCACATTTAACATGGCGGCGAGCGATACGAACCAAACTTTCGATCAAGCTTTAGACACTGTTCTGAATAGTTTAGAGCGAAAGTTTGTGTTAAAAAAAAGAACAGCGTTTGGCGTTACAGTCTTTCTTCGCCTCTTCGTCACTCTAACTACGTCACCAGGTACAACTGCCATGATTGGCCATGGGCTACGTATACGCCAAATGATAGACATTCGCAACGTCCAATAAACGGCCGTTGACAATCGTAAACCACACCTCCCCTACGAGAAATTCAGTAGGTGGATTCCAGACCATATTTCACTTGTGATATGGTCTGGTGTTAACCAGACTAGACGGACTGCTATCTGGTGGGAGAATTTCGAGAATGGCGTTGTCGTCCCGGAGGAATGGCAGGAAAATTTCAGAACGTCGCGATCCTCACTCCTGTCACTCGCAGAGTTGGTACGTCCGTACATACAGGGTGAGTGTACTCACATGCGCGCTTCTGTCGATGTCGTCAAAAAAGTTGCCTGCACACTATTACCTGGCTGACGAGGGTAGACTGCTCTTGACAGCGTATTTATGCGGAATAATATAAACGTAATTTTTTTAAAAAACGCAGCTGTGTGCAAGAAGTTATTTTGGAAAACGGAGTTTAGAAAATATGCGTTTTTAAAAATACCCAGGTATGTGTAAACAGCGCCTAAATAATAAAAACTGAAGAACACGACCCAAACACAGGATGGTGTTTTAAAAAAAAAAAAAAAATCATGCACATCACTAAAAAAAAAAAAGTTTCATTATTTATTTTACAGATGAGACACTTGTACTTACTTGAACTTTAACATGTTAAGCTCAAAAGCTTCCTTTTCTTTGAGAAAATCATTAACGTATTTCTCCTACAGAGAGAAAATAAGCAACATTCAACTTTGCAATTCAGGCAGTGTCAAAAAGAAGACGTACTCTCACAAACTATTACTATTATTAATTGCATTCTAGAAACAGATGCCTAAGAAACCTCCACCACGCATCAGTACACATTATCGTGTCCTTGCACCTTTTTACGTTCAGGCAGCTCCTTGTACTTTTTGGAAAGGATCTTTGTCAGGTCCAGATTGCTCATCTCCGGGTGAAGTTTAGCATACTTTGCTCTCTTTTCCATAAAGAAGCGAAAGTATGGGGTCAGTGGCTTCTTGGGGAAGTCTGGGTGTTTCTGTTGAAAGGACAAAACAAAGAATGCTTCATTTTTCATAAATGTTAAAAGTAACATGCACTACAAAGTAGATAGAAACGTGAATGTAAAAGTCATCACTGTAAAAAGGAGCTGTTTAACAACCAAGTGTCCAGTGTAAAAAAACTGAAGAAAAAAAAATGGAGTCGTTAAACGTACATAAAGTGTTAAAACGATTATATATGGCATTAAAAATACCCACGTACTCTGTTGAAGCAGAGTATATAATGTTGCTCAACCAGTGAAGAATTCTGTACAAGACAGGAAACTTCTAATTACCTTCAGTTTTTTGCCTTTGTAGGGATTCTTGATGTAGTCTTGGGCATCGACAATTAACTCCGTCAGTGTTCGGAATTTACGAATCTGAAAAGGAAGCAACGACTCAGTTGTAACTACTGACCGAAATACAACTCAATACTTAGGCCCTGTCCACACGGCAACGGATTCAGGTGAATCTGATAAAATTGTTTATCGTTTCGGCCTGGCCTCCACACGGCACCGGCGTTTTGGGTGCCCCAAAACGAAATCTTTTGAGAACGGGTTCCAGAGTGGAAAAATCTGGCAACGGCGCCGTTGCGAAGTCGTCTGGATGAGTAGAACGGATTTGTTTACGATGACATCACAACCACATGATTGTCAGTGCTTCACGCCGGGTAGAAGTGTAACGAACTCGATGCGAGTTGTCAACAAATCCTATAACTTGGTTCGTGAAACGCGCTTACAAAATATTTTCACTGTGAATATTTATTGTGCAAGGGTGCAAAGAGAGAGAGAGAGAGAGAGAGAGAGAGAGAGAGAGAGAGAGAGAGAGACAGACAGACAGACAGAGAGAGAGAGAGAGAGAGAGAGAAAAGCCCTTAGGGCAGAGTCTTTAGTCCAAACACTGCGGAAGCAGTACCAAACTGCGCGCCGCCCGTGCGCTTTCCAAAAAGAATCCCCCCAGCAAAAATAGGGGAAAAAAAAAAAAAAGGAGCGAGCTCACCTCTTCAGATGTTGGTTTAAGTCCGACAATACATTCCTCAAAAAGGGCGTAGAAGAACAAAGTAATCCATCAACGTGTAGCATTCAGTTTATTCCGGACCATTAAAGAATTCTGGAGGATATCAGAATGTTGGCGTACTGGCTTCCATCTACCCCCGTTCATTCCTCTTTCCACGTCTTTTGTTTTACGCTACTGATTAATAATCAAAACTATGTGGCTAATGCTACACAAGGGGTTTATGCGCATGTGTCTACTTCTTCTATTGTTCTGGTGTCTCTGATGGGACCGTCTTACAGCGCACGTAGAGGTGTGGCATGTGTATTGCATCATTTTCAGCAAGCGTTGTGTTGCCATATGAACCTGATATTTTACTGATCCGTTGCCCATGTGGACGCGATATTTAAAAAAAAAATCTCGTTGCCGTTGTCGTGTGGATGTAGCCTTAAGCACTTGGGATGTTAATCATCATCAGATATGATTAGGCTATTAGGATTATCACTTCTTTGCTGGGCATACACAACTTGAACAAATTACAAAAAAATTTCACCTCATCTCTTTCTGTTCACTAAAGTTGGATTACGCTATCACCTGCTGAGGAAAAACTATTATTCATATCTTTACTCCATTTATCCGGTACAAGTCACTCAGTCATGATCCTCACCTCTCTGGAGACTTCAAGCCATTTCTGTTTGCACATCTCTGCTGAGTACGTGTTAAAAGCAACCTTCCCCCAGTCCAGATGAGCTTCAGTCGTCTTGTACTTGGTCAGGTCTTTCTCGGGAAGATTCACTTTCATGGCATCCAGAAGTTTCAGTAAATCATCCTGGGCCCAAACTGCAGCTGTGGAGATTTAAGGTTGGAATTAGGTGGGAATTTACTATTTGCACATGTGAACTCGAAAACCAACTGCATTCTCATACTTGCCAACCCTCCCGATTTCGGCGGGAGGCCCCCTTTTTTAGCCTCCGTCTCCCGATCGTATTTGTTAAAAACTGGATAATCTCCCGGTTTTGGGAAATCCCTACCGCCAAGTTAAAAATACTCCCGGTTATGTCCAATCAGAATCGTATGAGGAACACTGCTGACGTCAACTGATTTTTAACCAATCAACGAACAGAATGACAGTCACTTCCGTAACGTAGGATTCACCCAGGCTGTCCAACATTTTTTACAAGCAGTCATTCATCATGGCCACTAAACCAAAATACCACACGGCAAAAATATGAATGCAAATACCAGGTTGCATGGGAGAATGAATTTCCATGGATAAGAAAATGTTTGACCAACCAGTTACACATTTTAAGGAGCCTCTGCATGCTCTTGCGACAAAGCTTTCGCAGATAGCTTTTCGCAGACAGTTGTAATTTACCATTGAGCGGGGAGTAATAGGCGTGCGCGATATTATTCACCGCCACAACGCAAGGGGGCGCGAAGTCGTGAAATCGCTAGGAGTAGTTGGTGGGTGTGGTTAGTGGAGTGTTTATCCTCCGGTTACTTATAATGACTAGAACTGGAGTCATATAGATGTCCGTACTTCCTCACTTCCTCGATCAACCGCTCTTCGTGCTGCTCCATCTTCCCTCGTGTTTTTAAAAATGGCGGTCGTGAAAACAAAACAAACCGGGAAAGCAGGGAAGCGGAAGTGCGTGTACAGCGGATGTAGAGTGGACCAATCAGAGCCCTCCTGTCTGCGACGCTGTCTGCGAGGCTTCTGCGGTGGTCACAATTTTTGGGAGGTGTGTGCAGAGCGTCTGCGAAGGTGGGGGGGCTACGCAGACGCTATCTGCGAGGACTGGGTTGTCAGCATAAATTGGCCTTAAGGCCACACCAATTCGATTAGTCGGTTCTCGGAATCGCCGCTTGAAGAAAATGCAAAGTGAAAAAAAAAATCGAAATCGACTGCAGGTTGAGGTCACGTGATGTCGAAAACCAATCAAATCGCCCCTTTCACTTTATCTAAAGACTTGTGGAAGAAACATGCCTGTGGAGGGGAATCCTGCAAAGCCTGCGTTTATGATTGTTAGGATATTCAGTGAACAGAAGCGTAAAATCTTTGACAGGTGTGTAGAAATTCAAGAGGGGGAAAACTTCGCACAGTTGTACTCAAGATGCCGTGAGCTTGTTACCCTGCGATGTGCCAACTTGGACTACAACTCTGTGGAGGTGGGTTTGATTTATATATTTCATTGATTGATGTGAGGGGCAAACAAAAAAAATCATTTGAAGTATTTAACCATCAGAAGTAGCCTACTCCTGGTCAAATCTTTTTTTTCTGTGCATTGTAGATGTTCAATTGACTGTAATTCAATCGTTTATTTAGCCTGTTTACTGGTTTGCCTGATAAAAGACGTGCAGCCAGAGCTCGCCCTTAATGCATACGGGTGGAAATAAGATAAGCTATTAAAAGAGCCATATGTGTAACAATAAATGTATTGTCTGTTTTGTTTCTCCATTATGAAAGCCCTCTATTTCCACCGCTAATTTTACCATCAGAGCATTTTTTTTTAATTTTATTTTAATTTTTATTCCGTGCGCTTGCTTCATATTTTTCCTGAAAAAGTCAGAGAACCAACTAATTAAATTGGTGTGGCCTAAAGCAGCCTCTCTCAACCAGGGTGCCGTCTGGCTTCATTAGGGGTGCCGTCAAAAAATTATATATTCCAACACTGAAATAAATAAAATGAATTAAAATTCCAAAAAACTATAGTTACACTAACGCAGATCACCACCGCCTCATGCATCATCAAAATTTGTCTCACGGCCCCCTTTCCCATGTCACAACGTCACTGCCGGGGTCAGCATGACTGCGTATATTTTATATGGGGGTGCCTTGAGAATTTGCATACTTCTGAAGGGTGCTGTGACTGAAAAAAGGTTGAAAAATGCTGGCCTAAAGATACCTTAAATCAGAATATAATGGAATACAATATAATGGAGTGTGAAAGTAAACTAGTCTTCCATACCATTTCAGAAACAAACTGTACAACTTCTAAAGTGTTTAGTGAAATTTTGCATGACGGAGAATGTGTTTGGCGAGTGTATTTGAATAGTGTGGTCGTGTCTTAGTGCTATTTTGAATTTGTGTTTGAAAAAGTTTTATGTGAAAGTTTACAAGTGAATTATCGGGAAAGTGACTGATTTTGATAGAGTTTTGAGGTTTGAAGTGAAAGATTGCTAGTGAGCATTTTGGTCGTACTAAAATTTTGCATTCGAGTGAATTTCTTTGTGGAGTGTATTTTGATAGTATGGTATTTATAGTGCCATTTTTACATTTTGTTTGAAAACTTTCAAAGTTTGCAAATGAGCAAATTTCTTTGATGCATTCCGATAGGATTTCTAGCGCTTTTTAAAAATTCTGTTGGAAAGTGTTTAGTGACAGAGATGCATTTTAGTAGTACTAAGACAGTGCAGTATTTATTTAATTGAGTTGTTACTATTTTGGTTAAATCTTATTAAAATTTTCTTTAATTTTTATATATGAGATATAGTTCTCTGTATTTTTACGAGCTTACAGAAGGAAAAAACATTTGATGCAATCCAATAATGCTTTCATTCACTGTGACTATTTTAAGAAATTATAAAAGATTCTTCTAAAGCAGGGGTTTTCAAAGTGTGGGAGAGTCAGCCCCCCCCCCGTCGGAGAGCAAATAAACAACAGCGCCCCCCCTTACAATTTTTGTTGTTGCTATACTTAATGTTCCATTCGTATTTTTAAAAAAATGGTTGTTGTACAAAACCCGCCAAAATGCACTTGAAATCGTCCAATCTGGCAACACGACGCGCATGCTGCTCTTGAACACATGGAAGTAAGGCGGAAGGTAGTTTGTCGAAGTCACCTCAAGACGACGCCAACGATTGGTCAAATTTGCGGGAAAGTTGCGGTGATTGGATATAATTGCAACACCGCCCTGAATTCGCGGGGATTGGTTGAATTTGCGTTGAAGTTGCAAATCACAACATCCTGGAGGCTCTGTTTTTTTGCTTGGCCCAGACTTTGTCTCCTCACTTACTGTATCTTTAGGTACTAAAAACCGATCCATTTTGTCTCTCACATTGCGCCCCCCCTGAAGAACTCTGGCGCCCCCCAGGGGGGGCGCACCCCACACTTTGAAAAGCCCTGTTCTAAAGCATCACTTGTGTTATTTTCTGTGGGTCTCTGTATGGATACAATATTCAGGCAGGAGATTTTTCAGCTCAAAATCTGATTTAAGCAGACTTCCCTTTCATTGTTATTATAATAAAATTCAAGACAAGAGTATTATTTCATGTCAGCCTTGTGATGACCTGGCGGCTTGTCCAGGGTGTACCCCGCCTTTCGCCCGTAGTCAGCTGGGATAGGCTCCAGCTTGCCTGCGACCCTGTAGAACAGGATAAAGCGGCTAGAGATAATGAGATGAGAATTATTTCAGATTTTTCACTCTGAGCTCTCTCATGCCTGATACATGAATCCCATAACCTATAGTAATTGATCGAACAATATCAACAATTCAAAAACTCTTTAATTGTATACATTTCAAATGGTTTGCAATTAATTGGGATCCACGGTTTTTAATCGTTTCAACCGCGCATCATACCCTCGTCCAATTGAAAATGTCTTTCATGCACTTTTCTCCCCCATGAGAATTTTGAAAAGTTGGCAAGTATGCATTCTATGAAGTAAAACTAAAAACCTGTAAACTGAAAATGATCTCTCACCTGACTCTTTGCTGGTGGAATCCATGCCTCCATTCATTCTCAAATTTCACCTCTGGAGACACACAAACATGAGTGATGAAAAAGAAAAGTACATTTTGCAGAAAAAAAAAAGAAATTATGCAAATTTGGACTGAAACGCATTTGGAAAAACAAAACACTTTCATTCACTGGTATGAAATTTGGTAAACAAACATCTACATGCCCTTTATTTAAATATCTTAAAAGTCACTCAAACATATCCAAAGAATTTGATAATTATGCAAATAACTAGTTTCAATCCTGCCATTTATTTTCTTTATACTAATCAAAGTAAACAGCCATAACATAACATTTCTGCAGCGTTACAATTCTGTCCTTTGGCAAAGTTTGGGAGTATGACTCAGTTTAGCAGCTCACAGCTACCAAAAGTATCGTTCACAACCTAAAATACAAAAAGTGCTTGGTTCAAGTCATTCAAATTGAGCCAGTTCAGGGTTAAATCCATTTCTCAGTGAATGGTACTAAAAGGTTCTTGAAACCAGAACCGGTTTGAGACCACACAGTCAGGCTCCAACTATGCGTTTTCATCTGCACCGGCAATGCTCTCCTCTGTCCAAACGAACCAGACTGAGCGGGAAAGCACTAGAGTTCAAATTAAACTAACTAAATACTGCATATATGGGAAAGCACTCACAGATTTCACCAGAAAGAATATCTGCACAGGTAACAGTGGTAAGGTCACCTCTGCACGAGTAAACAGAAGGTTGCTATTTAAACACAGTTGGACCCTTGAGTACGACCCTTAGATTCTCAACTGTAAGTCTATTTTTTTTTAAATGATTGTCTACAAAATGCATTATGTGCTTGCAATGCAAAGCATTATATTCTTCTTCCTACGCTTCTTATTCCCTTTAAAAAAAAAAAGAAGGCATTTCGATTTCATAAAATCAGTGAAGTTTAGTTCCTTCTGAAATTTAGTCATTGTGATGCAAGTTTATTTCTGTAATATCTTGCAAAATATCAGGCTACTATGTGGTTGGGAAGTTATTTAATTTGAGGGGATTCCTGAGCAAATAACGTGCACGAAATCACATGCTTCGTGCAGCCAAGCAGACAGAGGAAGTCCGTGTGTGCGCATGCACAGGCTTACTTTTGACCGTGCACTGACAGTGACATCTTGTCGCTAAACGAACAGCTGATCACACCGAGGTGCTCGCTGACCGCCGATATTTATTAGTTTGGTCCTGTGTTTCCTTTCTTTCGCAACATATCTTTTCTTCTCACTTTCCGTTACTGTAGTCTGTCTTTCACGGTTCATTCGCACACTCACACCCTCCATTTTTCTCTCCTGTTTCAAATTTGTATCCCACAATGCCTTGTGCAAACAGAGAAACCCCACCACGTCATGCATGATGTAGTATATTGAACTGGGTCATGGTGAAGCAGGTAAATAAATAAATAAATAAATAAATAGCGGAGAATTTAGGGCCACATTAACCGTTCTATTTTTTTTTTTACTAATAAAATTGGAAGTCTGCAATTCTTATTCAGTAACTTTCGGTCCATCTATCCATTACCTGTAGCCGCTTATCCTGTTCTACAGGGTCGCAGACAAGCTGGAGTCTATCCCAGCTGACTATGGGCGAGAGGCGGGGTACACCCTGGACAAGTCGCCAGGTCATCACAGGGCTGACACGGAGATAAACAACCAGTCACACAAACGCACATTCACACCTACGGTCAATTTAGAGCCAGCAATTAGCCTAAGGCCAAGTTTACATTAGACCGTATCTGTCTCGTTTTCTTCGCGGATGCACTGTCCGTTTACATTAAAACGCCTAACGCCGGGAAACGGGAATCCGCCAGGGTCCACGTATTCAATCCAGATCGTGTCTGGTCCGGTGCTGTGTAAACATTGAGAATTAGGGATCGACCGATATGTTTTTTTCAGGGCCGATACCGATTATTATGGAATTGGGATGCCGATAACCGATATGTGCAACCGATAAATGTAAACATTATAATTCACATGAAATTAAACATGGCACACACTGACACAGACCTTCATATCCATGAAATGCATGTTTAATTGTAAAATTGAACATGAAATTTTGTGCAGGGAGATGCCAGCAGCATTTGTACAATAAAGTCAAACATTAGTTAGAATAAAATAAATATTCACCAATAAAAAAATAAATCACTCCCTACTATATTACAGCTCACCATTTTCAGTGGAAAATAAATGAAAATACACTCTGGATTCTTTTACCCTAAGAACTAAGTAAGACTTACCAACTTCAAGTAGTTTTTAAATAACAAACCAAGTGTAGGGAGCTGCCTGCAGCATTTTTTTAAAAAGTAAAATCAAACATACAGTAAAGTCGGCTATCACTCCCTATTAGGAGCGGCTGCTCCTTTAAGAGTGTATCGCTTTCCGAATCAGAAGCGCTAGCGAGGAGAATCACTTGCGCAAGAATTATAAATACTAGTCACACCTGGCGTGTTTAAATGTTCAAACAGCGCTTTATAAAAAGTTACCTAACATACAAGTGCAGTGCGCTTTCTGAGCACGAGTCACGTCATGAAGTTTACTCATCACCATAACAAATAGCCAGTAGGCTTGCGCTAGCCTACACAACACAAACACTACGGTTTATTTGGTCTCCCCTTGACCGCCTCTCTGTACGGCTGTCATTCTACTGTTCGAGTAGAACTACTGACACATTCACAACGTTTCCAGACGGGGATTTAAAAACGACTGCAGCCTACGTTATGCTGTTTCAGCGAGACTAGTTGGTTGTAGGCTAATTCAAGTGCTTCCTTCCGTAAGCTAAGTTTGCCTGGCTACACAGATGCAAATGGACAATTTTAACGAGTAGTAGATGAAGAATGTAAACATATATAATGATGTTGTGCTTTTGCAACTTGTGTGTTTGTGACTTATTGCGGGAAAAGCAGCGTGCCCTTACCTTGATACGGGCGCCTTGAAACGGTTCAGAGTGTTTAGCTGCGCGTGTCGATTGGCTATATCTCTTGTGCCAAACAAATCAGATGTTGTGGTGGGCGGGACCGTGTTCTTGAACTCAGAGAGGCGAGTGCAGGAAAGGACGTGCAGTGACAGTCGCGTTAGGAACGAAATGGCTGCAAAAATGCATGTTATCGGTGGCGTTGAATCACCGATATGCCGAATCGGAATCAGGAATCACCTTCCTGATTCGCTGGCGTTGGTTATGTGACGCGACTGCTGAAAAACGGCGCGGACTTCCGCCTTGCATCACCTTTCATTAGAGTATAAAAGTATGAAAATACTGCAAATACTGCCCATTGTGTAGTTATGATTGTCTTTAGGCTTGCCATCCTTCCACTTGCAAGTGGTAAGTGATATGCGCTGGGATCACACACACACAGCGGCTCAGTCCCGAATCACTGCTCGTGCGCTGTGAGCTGCGCAGGGCCGGAGTGCGCACCCTCCAGAGGGCACTCGCTGTTCAGGGCGGAGTGATTTGGAGCGCAGCTGTGTGCACACGAATCGTGTATTGGTGTTGCTGTGTGCACGCTAATCGTTTTAGGCAGCTGGGCCATAGAAGGTTCACGCTGCACGTTCACGTGAAGAACCGGACCCTGGGCCATTAAACTTCATGCTTGGATGTTCACGTGTTGCGTCTGTTCTACTTTGACCGAGTAACCAACAATACGGACTCTTCGGATGACGACGATCGCCTCATTCTGCTTTTACTGAGACAGAGGAAGAGAAAAAGGAACAGAATTTGGAGCCGAGAACACTTCCTTCTGAGAGAAACCCGTGGTGAATTTCACCGAACATTCTATAATCTGCTTGACAATCCCGATGAAGAACTATTTTTCAATTATACCATTCAATTATATTTTTTCTGAAGTTTTCGCCTGAAAGCATAGAGTTATCTCCCTAGACCCGTTCTGATTGGCTGGCGCGGCGGTGACCGCATGCATTGACTGGAATTTCCATCTTCACGCCTAGAAAAAAGTGTGCATGTTCATTTCACGCTTCACGCGTGAAGTGTGCAACGTGAACGCCGTTCTATGGCCCAGAGCAAGTCATGCTACGTTTGTCCACTTTTCTTTACACGCGTGTAGCGTGCAGCATGCAGCGTGAACCTTCTATGGCCCAGCTGCCTTAAAAACGTTAATCTGATGATCCGCTGACACGGTCTAATGCAGGGGTTTTCAAAGTGTGGGAGAGTCAGCCCCCCCTCGGAGAGCAAATAAACAACAGCGACCCCGCGCCCCCCCAATTTTCGTTGTTGCTGCTATACTTAATGTTCCATTCATATTTTTAAAAAAATGGTTGTTGTACACATTTTTCTTTTTTTCTTTTTCACATTTTAAACATCTGTGCTTTTTAAAACATCTTGTTTTACACATTTTAAACATCTCATAGCATCGTTAGCGAGCACCTCTTGGCAGACAACACACTGTGGCAGTGGAGCATCTTCAGATCCAGTCCATGAAAATCCAAACTTTAAATAATCGTGGTCATACTTCCTCCTTTTTCCAGTCCCCCAGGATTCTGCGGGCCTTTGTGATTGTTGTGGGCTAAAATGTCTGATGTTGCGGGGGGTTTTTCCAAAAAAATTGCGATGAAGGTTGCGTGTTTTTTAGGTTTTTGTTGCGATTACATTGCGGGAGGAAGTGAAAGTTGCGAGAAATTGTTGCGATTTTCTCTTTTTGTGATTAAAATTGAGTGATAAGTTATTACTGAAAAACTATTGATTAAAAAACAGACACTGAGAAATGGTCCTATAAACAACTTTACCAATATAAAAGATTACCAGTACTACAAAAATGCAGAAAAATAGGCTTTACTGATCCAAATGCACCTGTTGGTTCAAAGGTTAAAGTGCAGAGAACCTCACAGCACAACATGAAGTTACCTTAAAATATAATATAAATGCCTCAGTTTTCATGTAAGAAAAAAACTATTAATACTAGTACTGTGTGCAGGCAGTCTCTCCTGAATACTAAATTAAATAATCATAAACTAATAAAATAAATGGCTCAGGCTTCATAGAAGGGAAAAAAAAAACAATTTGAACAGAATCTCACAGTATGATGCTGAAGCTGCCTAAACACTGGAAAATAAAATACCATTTTGGCAAAAATGTTGGCAGCCATTAATTTCTTGTATTAAGTAAAAAAAAAAAAAAGTGCACACAGTGCTTCACTGTAAACATCACACACTTTCAGTAACAGAATTTAAGCCTACATAAACACTGACTCGCACATCATGCAATGTTGCCAGATACTGCTGACGTTTTCCAGCCCAAAATATGTTCAAAACCCGCCAAAATGCACTTAAAACCAATCTGGCAACACTGCGCGCATGCTGCTTCTCTTGAACGTATACACGGAAGTAAGGTGGAAGGTAGTTTGTCGACGTCACCTCAAGACGACGCCAACGATTGGTCAAATTTGCGGGAAAGTTGCGGTGATTGGATATAATTGTAACACCGCCCTGAATTCACAGGGATTGGTTGAATTTGCGCTGAAGTTGCAAATCGCAACATCCTGGAGGCTTTGGTTTTTTTTGCTTGGCCCAAACTCTGTCTCCTCACTCAATGTAGCTTTAGGTACTAAAAATCGATCCATTTTGTCTCTGGTAAAGGCTCCTCACGTTGCGCCCCCCCCTGAAGAACTCTGGCGCCCCCCAGGGG
The DNA here is from genome assembly GCF_027579695.1 of Neoarius graeffei. Classification (NCBI taxonomy): domain Eukaryota; kingdom Metazoa; phylum Chordata; class Actinopteri; order Siluriformes; family Ariidae; genus Neoarius; species Neoarius graeffei. Next base: position 48,509,233 of record NC_083588.1, on the reverse strand, counting down.
GGGCGCACCCCACACTTTGAAAAGCCCTGGTCTAATGTAAACCCCACCTAACCTGCAAGTCTTTGGACTGTGGGGGAAACCGGAGCACACCCATGCAGACACGGGGAAAACATGCAAACTCCACACAGAAAGGCCCTCGCCAGCCGCTGGACTCGAACCCAGGACCTTCTTGCTGTGAGGAGACCGTGCTAACCACTACACCACCGTGCCGCCTAGCTTTCAGTCCACTAAACAAAAATAATTGGGTGTTGAGAAAAATTATTTTTATGACCTCACACTTGAAAAATCTGAAAGGCAGTCTACCTTTAATTATTCAAACCAATTTTCTAGGAATAATTCCAGAAGAACCACAATGTAGAAACTTCATTCAATCTTTGTTGCATAGGTCCTATCAATTCCACACATTTTAATTTTTCAACGCATAGTAACCTAACCGCATGTCCAAAGACATGCGGTTAGGTTAATATGGGATGGCCTTGGGCCGAGGTGCCCTTGAGTGAGGCGCCTAAGGGCATCTGCATGCTCTTGCGACAAGGCTTTTGCAGATAGCTTTTCGCAGACAGTTGTAATTTATCGTTGAGCAGGGAGTAATAGGCGTGCGCAATGTTATTCACTGCCACAACGCAAGGGGGCGCGAAGTCGCGAAATCGCTAGGAGTAGTTGGTGGGTGTGGTTAGTGGAGTGTTTATCCTCCGGTAACTTATAATGACTAGAACTGGAGTCGTATAGATGTACGTACTTCCTCACTTCCTCGATCAACCGCTCTTCGTGCTGCTCCATCTTCGCTCGTGTTTTTAAAAATGCCGGTCGTGAAAACAAACCAAACCAGGAAAGTAGGGAAGCGGAAGTGCGTGTACAGCGGATGTAGAGTGGACCAATCAGAGCCCTCTTGTCTGCGAGGCTTCTGCAGTGGTCACAATTTTTGGGAGGTGCGCGCAGAGCGTCTGCGAAGGGGGAGGGCTACGCAGACGCCCTCTGCGAGGACTGGGTTGTCAGCATAAATTGGCCTTAACTCCTAACTGCTCCTTGGGCGCCGTTAGCATGGTTGCCCACTGCTCTGGGTGTGTGTGTGTGTGTGTGTGTGTGCGCGCTCATTGCTCATGTGTGTGTTCACTGCTTCAGATGGGTTAAATGCAGAGAGGAATTTCACAAGTGTGTGATGAATAAAGTTGTGCTTGCTTGTACTACGAAAAACTAGTACAAAAAAAAAAAAACGAGCAAAATGAATGATGGGAATCTTCGTGACTAACATTTTAATAACTCCACAATCACCGCTGCAGTCTCTACTCTGCCTCTCACTATCCATCCATCCATCCATCATTCAATTGCCAAGTCAGCGGTCACTGCTGCAGTCTCTATACAGCTCTCTCATGCATCTCTCTATGCTAGATGGCTAAAGCCCACCGCACACCTTCCTGATTCGCTTACGATTTTGCGCAAGTGTGTGCGTGGGCACCTCGTAGCCGATTTCATCGGTTCTCGGTTCAGATCAAACTGGTCTTGATATTTTCAGACGCAACACAATTGGTAGTGTGTGCGTTGTTACTACGATCTCATCGGTTACGATAATTTTAAACAGCCAATTGGAGTGCCAGGATTGATCACACAGGATTGACCCCTCTGAGTTACATGTCAATCCTGGGATCGGGATGCTGACCTCTTCTGCTCCTCAGACCTGCCTTATCCATCCTGATGCCCTGTGTCTGGTTGGAGTCTCATCACATCGCTCCTGTGGAGGACAGCCCCATATGGACAGTTGAAAGTCACACTTGGAAGACACTCTGGACACTTACAGTAATGCTTTTGTGGGTGAGGACTACAGTTAGCTTGCTAACTTTGGGACTGCGGTTGTCATGAACAGTTTTGCACTCAAGTTTCCTTTAATGAAGAGTTATAACATCAACGAAACTGACTTCATGTTAAAACTGTTAATGTTATAGTCATGTTGTCTGTTGTTGTCCAGGTGAGGATTGGTTCCGGTTCCTCTCGAGGTTTCTTCCTCGTGTCGTCTGGGGGAGTTTTTCCTTGCCACGGGCTTGCTCATTGGGGATAGATTAGGGATATGACTTAGGTCATTCAGATTCTGTAAAGCTGCTTTGGGACAATGTCTATTGTTAAAAGCACTATACAAACAAACTTGACTTGACGTGGACTGCAGACCGGGAAGCACAACTTGTCTCACTTTGGGAAGCGTCCACCTGTTTATGACATTAGTTCACCTGATTACAGCAAGCAGGAAAAGAGGAACGAGGCTATGGCTGTAATCGTGTCAGCTTTGAAAACGCCTGGTAAAAGTATTATAGCATTGTCAGTAGTACAGAAATCGCTTGTCTGGAATCCCAGAACAAGTTGAATTTTAAGAATGACTGAACAAATTAGAATAAATGCTTATTATTGATTTGTCTAGTTGGGATTATTACCCTTACAGAAAAACCACATGAACTTCACATGTGATTTCTCACATGTGAAATATGTGGAAAATGTGTTTTGCACATGGGAAGCATGTTATTTGCACATGGGAAACATGTGGTTTTGGCCCAATTTTATGTGAATCACATGTGGGAATGTTTTACACATGTGCTCTACATGGTAACATGTTACAAAATCTGATACCATGTATTCCACATGCGATCACATATGAATTTCCCATGTATTTCACGTGTTTTTGATTCTAATATTCAAAATTTAATACTATGACCTGGATGACTGAGAATCTTCACATACATACATACATTTGTATGTATGTATGTGAAGATTCTCAGTCATCCAGGTCATAGTAATCTGTGGTTGGTAAAAGAGAGCAACTGGACTTGCTTGAAGATTCTTGAAGACGTTTCACCTCTCCTCCGAAAGGCTTCTTCAGTTCTGTCTGACCAATAGGGAGTATCAGGTATTTATCCTCTCATGGATGAAAAGCAATCCTAAGGTGACGTTGAGTCATCCTGTTGGTGTGTGAGTCACTGGGGGCTGGGTGTGAACGGCCTAGAGTGTCATTGGGGTGATCAGTGGGTTGCTGTTTCTCTCCGTCCTCCTGTGAGTCACTCACTGCGTTTACATGCATATAGAGAAAATCGAATTTCTGCCGTAGCTCGACTGAAATCGAAGTTCTAAATGCCATGGAAACACCTTAACTCGGCTGAAATCGAACCGAACTGGATTTCTCGTAATCGAGCTACGCGACCTAGATTATGCGATTGTAGCTGAGCTACTTAGTGCATGTAAACCCTATCGAGCTACTTACTTCAGCACTGCCCCTTCCGGAAGTGACGAGTGACGAGACCACAAGCGGGAAACACAACAGCCTCGGTCGGCATGACAACAGTAGTAGAAACGTGCACTTCTGGAGCAATGAGGAGATAGAGTTGAGTTGAAATATATACATCTCGATGTTGCGGTCCTCGTCGTCGTTCTTCTTGTGAACACGGAACTGATAACTTTGTTTATACTCTTGAATAGCTCTTCATGACGACAACTGGAAGTGTACCAACACGATGGGGCGTGTAGCGCCACCTGTGGCTCGGGTGCACAATGTACCTCACACAATAGCTCGATTTCCTTGTGTGCACGTAGGATTGGATTTCTCTGGCACCCCTGCTGGGACCCTTAGCTTGATTACCGACAGTAGCTCGATTTGGATGTGCATGTAAACGTACTGACTGAAAACAGCTGGGTTTTGGTGTGCATTCAGTTGTCTGGGAAGGGTGCCAAGGACTGCATTGTAGGTAGCTGACAAATGGTGTCTTAGACCACCACCTCTGTTCAGTGAAGGCAGTTCCAGGTTGACAAAAATGGCTTCTTTAACTCCTTGCTCATACCAACGATCCTCTCTGGCTAAAATGCGTACGTTGCAATCCTGAAATGAGTGTCCTTTGTTAAGATGAAGATAGACAGCAGAGTCCTGGCCTGAGGAACTGGCGCTCCTGTGTTGAGCCATGCGCCTGTGAAGCGGTTGTTTTGTTTCCTCAATATACAAGTCCGTACATGTGTGTGTGTGTGTATATATATATATATATATATATTTTTTTTTTTTTTTTTGTACTATCACGTGATATCTTGAATACGTGACCATCTATTCGGGCTGAACATGTACGATGTTTCGCAAACGTGTGCGGGGAAGTTTGAACCGATCAAATCGGGCCCGTATACTCGTAACTGATCGCCCGACACACGAAGCCCCAATGAAATCAGGAAGGGGTGCGCTGGGCTTAAAGGGCATATCCTGGACCAATTTAGTGTTTTTTTAATATGAAAGTATGTCCCTTTACACACTCATCCAGAAGGGTAATTTTGCACAAGGCCATCTGTCTACAGCAGAAAAAAATAAAATGCATCTGGAAAAATCCCAAGGGAGTCTGGAGCCAGACTGATCCAGATTCGTGACGTCACGTGCGGATCCGCCAGCAGGCTGAGAGACAAACACAGGAACACCCAATTTAGAGTATAGTCTCTCTTATTTCTTACCCTGGCAACAGTCAACCTGTGAATTGCCAATTTTCTTGGTCTTTTTCTCGGCTCTGCTTGGTCCTCGGCTTCGAGGGCCTCAGTGGATGCGGCACTTCGCCTTCTGTCAGGAGAGACGAACACGGCTGGCTCCTTTGGTGACGCGGACACAAATGGAGACGGTGTTGCTTTGGGCATTCTAACAGATGGAACTGCGTCGTTTTTCAGATCAAGTTGCTTCTTGAAGCCCATTTCCCACTGCAAATAGTTCTCAAAATCGTCAGGCTTTATGAAACGAGCCCCGCATATGATGCTGTAGTCTGTTGCCAGTTTTTCTAGGTGCCTCGCACAAAGCGCTCCCATTTCTCTCTCATTGTCCGGTCTTTTGGAAAACGAAGAGTACTAATCCCATCAAGATTGGTGTTGCTACACCCTCCTATGATACATCTGTTAACCATTTTAATAATTACGTGATAATGTTGAAGAAATTTGTAGAAAACCATCAGGTCGTTTTCTCATAAACAAACCAGTGCTGACGTAGGATTCAGAAGGCGGCGTCCCGCACGTGACATCATGAAAATCAACGTTTGCCGGGAAATCCAAATGGCGAGTTTATTCAGAGGCGGACCAATTCGCCTCAAATGGCTTGATTTCAACTGAATTTTTCTGGTATTGTGCAAGGTAAAAAAAATTGCACAAAATGCAAAAAATGTGACATATTTGACCAAAGTTTAATATAAAATAGGAGAATTACATTGATCTTGCTCCTAAATATACCAAAGATGTGCCCTTTGAAGTGCATATGCTGGACTAGAGCCCTGCACTCCCACGGGAGTCCCGCGGAACCCGACGCAAAGCAGTGCGGTGCGGGACAAATTTTGAAAGCTCATTGCGGGCGCGGGCGGGAGTGCACAATGCGAGAGCGGGCGGGAGAGGTGATAAGCTGCAGTCCCGCTAACTAAAAGCATGTTTAAAATAAAATGTATAAATTGTTAATTTATGTCTATGATATATAATTTGTGCTGGATATTTTATTTGGCATTAATAAAAACATTTTAAGATGCCTAAATTTGCGGATGTGGTCTAATCTCGCGTACGTTTCCGATTCCTTTCCGCTCTTCCGTGTTTGAGATCTCCGATCATGGCAGAAGAGCAGAGCTCCTCTAGTGAACCTCACAGTGCTTCAGAAGTAAGTGCTGCTTTAAAAAGAGGTACATTTACCGTTAAAAAGTCAAGAGTCCTGAAATCAGACATTTGGAAGTCGTTCTCACTCTCCCTGAACTAGGGATGTTAACCGATGACTGTTTGACCGAATCAACGTCAACCGGTTAATTTTTTTTTGGTTGTCGGTTAAAAAAAAAAAAAAAAAACGTTTTGAAGCTGCCGATTTTGGAGCGGAGGACTTGGAATTCCATGTTGTAAACGCTTGGGGCGTGCCATGCGGTGTAAGGACGACAGCTGACGAATCAGAAACACCCATTCAGTCATGTCCCGCCCCAGTTAAAGACAACTGACAAATCAGAAACACCCATTCAGTCATGTCCCGCCCTCCCGCTGCCACTCTGCGAAAGTGTAGACACAGGCTTTTTAGCTTACAAATTACTATTTTGTTTTTTTTAATTATTATTAGAAGGCACATGGAGTTTAGTCCTGCCTTGGCCAGTGCATTCTGAAAGTATGTTTCGGTCTGTAGCCAACAATGCATGTTATTGCAGATCATATCTCTCCACACAAACTAAAGGCGCAGATGCCGACTTTTTTTTTTTTTTTTGAATCGCGCAGATCCGTTTTTTTTTTGGGGGGGGGGGGGGGGGGGGCGCGTTGGAGTGTCAAGGTAATTTCAAGGTGAATTCTGTATTAAAATTACTAAATAGGCGGGTGCCGTTGCAGTCCATGAGGCGTGGGGGATGTGGGAGGAGGGCAGTGGCTCGGGGGGCTGCGCGCGTTTGCGCGGAAGCTGCGCACATTAAATTTTGCGTGGCTTCGGCGCGGGCATGCGCGGCTTTCTGATTTGCTGTTTTCTTCTCGTGCTTGTACTTCCTGTGTTTCGTGGACTGTGGCGGCATTTGCTTATATGCAGAATTTGCTTTGATGAAGTTGTGGTCGGACGCTCCAACGCCCCCCCTTAGGAAAGGAAGGTCGGATCTGCGCGATTCAGCCGTGGAGAGGGCGCCATCCGCCAAAAGGCGCGCCGTTTACATCCCTGTAATAATTCCAATTCTAGAATTTTAAACTCATAGGTTAACCGACTTTAACTGGCTAATGAGGCTCGGTGGTCGGTTTTTTAGTTTTCGCCATCCCCATTTGTGCAATTTTATATCTGCAGTTTTTTTTTTTTTTACTTTGCACAATACCAGAAAAATTCAGTTGAAATCAAGCCATTTGAGGCGAATTGGTCCGCCTCTGAGAAAACTTGGCATTTGGATTTCCCGGGAAACGTTGATTTTCGTGACGTCGCGTGCGGGACGCCTCCCTCTGAATCCTACGTCAGTGCTGGTTTGTTTATGAGAAAACGACCTGGTGGTTTTCTGCAAATTTCTTCAACGTTATCACAATTATTAAAATGGTTAACAGTAGGGCTGGGTATCGATTTAAATTTCAAGAATCGATTCGATTCTGAAGCTTCAGAATCGATTATCACGACTATACGATTTGATGCGATCTGATCTCGATTCGATTCGATCCAATATCGATTCGGGTTAGTGTTATTAGAACCATTTTTGACTGTGTAGTTAAGCAACATATTAATACTTGTATTATATTGACATTCAACAGCAAATTAATCAAGTATTGGTAGTTAATGATGGCTGTAAGACTGGTGAAAATGATAATGATCAAACCCCCTCACAGAAAGGCGAATCAAGACAGCAAACAGAGGATGCCAGAGGTCTCTATACTGGCAACAATAGTGTCCAAATGGGACACTAACCTGGTGCATTATTAAGATTAAGAATTCACCCAAAAGTTGTTGCTGTTGCACACAAATACATTTTTATTTTATAATGTGAAAAAGAGAGATTCTTAGCCAGTGTAAATGCAAACAGATTGCTGGTTACTGGCTTCAAAGTAACCTAACGGTCATTATACCGTTTGTAAATAAGAACCAAAGATACAGCACCTTAGGAAACATAAGTGTCTCTCAGTTTTGTGTAAAATCTTCAAAATATAAAAAGTATAAAACATTCACTCGCCTTTAAAGTGCGAACGTGTAAACAGGACAGTTAAACTTACCTTAAATTTTAAACTTAAATAAATAATAAACCTTAAATTTCAACTTCAGACTGTAAATAAAAACGCTGTTTCCTGTTAAAGTGCACACAAAAATAAATTCTGACTGGACCTTAAACCTGAGACAGACTGGGTAAACTGTCCATCAACTGCCATCACTTGGGTACAAAAAGATTCTTCTGCAGAAAAAGGAGCTCATTTACATGCCCAGGAGTAAGGCAGCTTCTTTTTGCAGTAATGATATCGCCTGCGGTTGGGATGCAAACGGCGCGCCTTTTGGCGGATGCCGCCTTTTTCACGGCTGAATCGTGCAGATCCGATTTTTTTTGGGGGGGCATTGGAGTGTCATTATAATTTCATCAAAGTAAATTCTGTATTAAAATTACTAAATAAGCAAATGCCGTTACAGTCCATGAAACATGGCAAGTATGAGAAGAAAACAGTAAATCAGAAAGCTGCACAAACATGCGCAGCTTTCTGATTTACTGTTTTCTTAGGACACTCCAACGCCCCCCACAAAAAAAATCGGATCTGCACGATTCAGCCATGAAAAAGGCGGCATCCGCCAAAAGGCGCGCCGTTTGCATCCAGACCGCCTGCGCGAATTCAATGACACGACGAGTGGGGTTAAAGTTCACCGGGAAAAATGTAATTAAAAAAAAAAAATCGATCTTTGGATGTACGAATCGATCTTCAGGAAATAATATGCAAATCGATTCAGAATCGGAAAATCGATTTTTTCAACACAGCCCTGGTTAACAGATGTATCATAGGAGGGTGTAGCAACACCAATCATGATGGGATTAGTACTCTTCGTTTCCCAAAAGACCGGACAATGAGAGAGAAATGGGAGCGCTTGGTCTACACAGGCTGTGCACTGAAACCGTGCAAAGCTCTCGCAGCCTGCTGGCGCTTCCGCAGGTGACGTCACGAATCTGGCTCCAGACTCCCTTGGGATTTTTCCAGACGCGTTTTGTTTTGGTTTTTCTGCTGTAGACAGATGGCCTTGTGCAAAATTACCCTTCTGGATGAGTGTGTAAAGGGACATACTTTCATATATATAAACAAAAAAGTCCAGAATATGCACTTTAACATAAAATAAGAGAATTACATTGATCTTGCTCCTGAATTTACCCGTGATATGCACTTTAAGTGACCCATCTATTTCTTTCTCTCTTCCATTCTAATCTTAAAATCATCAATCTCTGACTTCTTTGTGTCTGAACTTTGTAGCCCTTCAGTTTCAATCTCTCTCTTTATATCCGGCCATCATTGCAACCTTGAGGAAATGCAAATCTAATTCTAATTAGTTAAATGATAGTTCAAATTAAAAAAAAAAAATTATATAAAAGATAAAATTAACTGACATGGTGTGGGGGTGTGGAAGGAGGGGTTCACTTAATTATACTTGGACTGACTGTAATATTAATGCGTTTGATTTGAAGCAGATGGCGCATTTACGGAAACCATTATAGAAACCCTAAAGGAATGAGTGCTTACTCCATGGAGTAGAATTAAAACCCAGCCCAACACATAATAGTTGTTCATTACGCCGCCCCTAACCGTTTACGCTGCATCGGGAGACAGAGCCCAGTGCCTGTGACGGCTTCAAATCTCAAATAACTCCGCACTCGGTACGAAACACACACACACGCAGCCAAATCCGTCTAATCTTCCATTTTGAGTCCCAGCTCTAAGACTTCTTGGAAGACTGCAAGTTCGCGGACATTTTGCATCGAACGTTTCCCCTACCGGTGGTTTCTTGCCGCGGAATGGCGTGTTTGTGGAGCGGATGCTGGGAGGTAACGTTACGACGGAAGGAGGAAGGACGGGGCAGCTGGAGGCGACCAGCTGATCACGGAATGGATCCGCTTTCTTTCGCTCTCGGTCGAGGCGGGAACGGAGGCCAGTGAGGAGACATGACGACTACAACATGCACAGACTCGAATCCGCCTCAGTGCTAACGGGGCGCGCGGAGCTCCGCTTCCGCCATGGACGGGGTTTCTGAGTCGCAAGCTATTATTCCACGACCTCTTTGTTTGACTAAACTGTTGAAAAAAAAAACCGACTCGACCTTTTTTGAAACACCAGTCGACATTTAAACCCACACTGTGTGGTTTTTATTTTGGGGTTTTTTCATATAAAAAGGTTGATTTAGTCACAAAATGACTCGACAGTTTTCAGGCGCTGTTGGAGCCATAATGGCGACGCCTGAGCCGACCAAGCTCTAAACAGACACCAAGGAAAACCTAAATTAACCAAAATATGATGTAGAAATCAAGCTAATGCCTTGCTAAATATTTTTTTTTTCCCACAGAAATAGAGGTCCGTATTAATTTCACGCAAACTTTTTTTTTTTTCCCCCACACGATTTTATTTAGAACCGATACAGGAAGCTGTGTGCGAAAAAATACTTAAACTGACAGACAAATACACTGCGTTAACATATATCAAACCTGCATAAAATATAATTGGATAAGATATTTATTAAAAGTAATTATTTTTTAAATCTAGTATCGAGTGCTAAGCGACCTATCACTGACCTACACTAGCAAGGCGGCTAGGACTGACTAGCTAGCTTGCTTGCTAGCTAGCTTCGCTAGCTGCCTAGCTTCGGGTCCCCAGTAGCGAAATGAGTGGAGCCTAAATTGATCAAAATACCATTAAAAACACGTTATACAAACCTACTGTTAATAATATTCTAAGAATCGTTTTTAACAAACGACCTTACCGTGAAACGCGTCCGTTACGCTGACATTCAGTTGACGTCGAGACTACCGGGGTAAACGCGAGGTGTTGGTCGCCGTATGGCGGCGATTGGGAGCTGGTTCTTTAATGGCTTGGAGGACAAGAATAAAGCGAAAAAATAAATTTCGCTCAACTCGAAGCGCGATGTCTTGAGTTTCAGCAATCTCTAGCTTAAAATCTGCGACAAACGAGCCGTTTAAGGAGTTAAACGCAGATATTTTAAGCACAATATGAAAGTGAAACACGAACAGCCGAGACTGAGAGCAGCTCGCTGGCGTGACGACTGTTCTAGAGCCGCCATGCTGCTCAGTTCCACCTCACGGTGCTCCCAGTCTCGATCATCCGCACTAGTGAAGAGGAAAAACGCGTTTAAAACTAAAAACTTACCCGATTTACTCCTGAAACATTAGCAGTCGATAGACAGGCGTACACGAATGATCGAGCTCTTGGCTTGTAAGAAGGCGAGAGAGAGGACGAGCCCGTGCGGTGAGGTATTTAACCGAAGCTCCCTGATGGCTAACCGGAGGCGGCCGGTTCTGCTCGCATACAGACTGCCTCATACAGGAGTCCTTACTCGGCGTGGAGATAAACAACTAAATCGTATCAAGTCATACAATTTATTATGAAAAACAAACGAACAAAAAAAAACCTGATTAAGATTTTTTTCCCCTGTTCGCGTCTCGGAATCTATCCACCCAAGACGATTTTAAAACAAAACATGTTTAGTCTGATGTACAAGTGAAAAAGCAAACAAAACCACACATATTTAAGCATGTAAGTTTACCTCAGGAAATCAGTTTTTAACCCGGCGGTTGTTTGTTGTGAAGAAGAAGAAGAACAGGCGGCGAGTTCGACCTGTCGCAGCGCGCGCGTGGTTGGAAACTGCTTGTGTGGAACGAGGGGAGGGTTGAACGTTGGCCAGCCGCGCGCCGCCGGTCCAGGGCACGAGGCTCCTCCAGTCCCCGCAGAGCCGCGAGACTTTTTTCCCCCCCGCCTCCATCTCTCTCTCGCGCGCGCTCGCTCGCTCGCTCTTTCTAAGTCTCCCCCTTTTCCAGTCAGCGCGCGCGCTCCGACCCTCTCGTTCCATCCGACCATTTCTCTTTTCCAGCAGAGTGAGAGACATCCCGCATTTTCGATCTGTCTGCTCCATCCCTCCACCCAACCTCAAGCAAGCCCTGAGACCTTTTTTTCCCCCCTTTTCGCTCCTCCGGTTCCACGAGATGACTGATGATCGCGCCTTCAAATAAAGACGAAATGTCAACAACCAGTGCATCTGTTTAAGAAAAAAAACCCTCAAGTCTTCATGTGCTTGGAATGCTTTTATAACCTCATGAATAAATAAACAGTCGATTTTGATGTTCCTTATAATATAAAAAAAAAACCAGAGCAACACCAAAAACACTTCGAAGCCTTCAACAGAAGTGCACTTTATTACATAGTTCACATCCATCCCTTCTTCTTTTTTTTTTTTATAAATAATCTGTTTCACAGCTACATCTTTACCAGCCTGTAAAATATCATTCATCTCCACCTGACGTGTTTGGGGGCGTCACGCACGCTGACCAATCAATGCGCTCAGATTTGGTGAGAACAAATTATTGACCAATCAGCGCTCAGCTTCGTTACTGTTAAAAACGCAACCCCTGCTGCAGCACCATAGCTCTCTGTCACTGCATGCAGGGAGTTGATAAAGCTCTAATTCAAGATTTAAGATTTTTATTTGTCATATACACAATAACAGACACAGCGGTTTATTATTGGGTAATGAAATTCTTATTTTACTACACTTACCAAAATGTAAAAAAAAAATATATATATATATATATATATATATATATATATATATATATATGAAATATAAAATATAAAGTGCATATGGAATGCAAAATATAAAGGTAGGGTGAAAAATGAAGATAACATTTAAAAAAAAGGCAAACAATGTGCAAACATAGAGGTAGATATACTGTGCAATGTCTTGTGCAAAATTGCTAATATAATCCGTGGCTCAAAGCCTGATGGAAATATAGAGGTAGATGGTGATTATAATCCGTGGCTTAAAAGCCTGATGGCCTGGGGGTAAAAACTGCATCACTGAATTAATTCTCACAGTTCAGATCAAAAGTGTGCATGCAAATGAAAAAGACCAAGAATGTATTTTCAACAATCAAATATTTAGTCTAGGTTTCACAAACGTCCCTTTAGATTAGATTAGCTAGAGGGCGGCGTAGTGGTTAGCGCTGTCGCCTCACAGCAAGAAGGTCTGGGTTTGAGCCCCGTGGCCGGCGAGGGCCCTTCTGTGTGGAGTTTGCATGTTCTCCCTGTGGGTTTCCTCCGGGTGCTCCGGTTTCCCCCAAAGACATGCAGGTTAGGTTAACTGGTGACTCTAAATCAGACCTGGGCATTTTCCGGCCCGCGGGCCGCATCCGGCCCTTTGGTTCATTCTGACCGGCCCGCGTAAGGTTAATTAGAAATTACAAAATAAACGTATTTTCTAATTTTACCTCATGCATGGACTGAATGTGCATTGCTTTTATTTTGAAGTTGTGTTCAACAAAAACGCAATGCGCGCGACATGAACATGACATGAAATCCCACGAAACCTAATCCCGCGATAATTTGTCTGTAATTCCGTAAATTGTACAGACCAACCACAAACTTGTACGTCATCCTTCAAACGGTCCAGCCAATCACATAGTGTGACGTCACCAGCAGGCGCCTGAGCCCGAACCGATCTGTAGATCTGACACCTACACCGAATCTCATCTCATCTCATCTCATTATCTCTAGCCGCTTTATCCTTCTACAGGGTCGCAGGCGAGCTGGAGCCTATCCCAGCTGACTACGGGCGAAAGGCGGGGTACACCCTGGACAAGCCGCCAGGTCATCACAGGGCTGACACATAGACACAGACAACCATTCACACTCACATTCACACCTACGCTCAATTTAGAGTCACCAGTTAACCTAACCTGCATGTCTTTGGACTGTGGGGGAAACCGGAGCACCCGGAGGAAACCCACGCGGACACGGGGAGAACATGCAAACTCCACACAGAAAGGCCCTCGCCGACCCCGGGGCTCGAACCCAGGACCTTCTTGCTGTGAGGCGACAGCGCTAACCACTACACCACCGTGCCGCCCCTACACCGAATCATTATTATAATATGATGTATCTTGCTTGATATGTGGAGTAGAAAGACAATATTGTGATGTCTTTATTGTGTTTTGGGGTGAATGTGACTGAGAAAAAAAAAAGTACAAACGTTCACATTTTGTTAACCATTGTTTTGGGAAATTTGATTGAATAAATGACATTTTTTGTAAGGCAACCTCGTTTTTTCCATACTCTTACCAGTCTTAGCAGCTTGTAAAAACAATGTTATTTACTGCTTTATATAAAGAAATACAATTAATATTATTGATTGATTGCTTTATTCCGAACAGTAAATAAGATATAAAACAAACAAACCCAAAAAATAAAAAAAAATGTAATCATCAAAACATCGTCATAAACAGAATAGCGTAGCCACAAGACAATAACATAATAATGTTCGGAAAGGATTAGGAAGAAGTAAATAACTTATCAAATCCTAGCCCTCTATACCACCGTTAATCAAACATCACTTTCCACCATAATAAACTATATATACAAAAGAAAGCAAAATCAACAACAACAACAACAAAAAAAAAAAAAAAACATACCAAGACATACTAACATGGTTATAATATCGCCCAAATCAAATCATATATATACAAATACTTATGCTATGCATATATACACACATACAACACATATATACAGTACATACATATACACCTACCTAGAACTATACACATCCATACGTACACAGACACCCATATCATAATTATGCATATTATGCTTATATATTATATACAGTTGTGCACTATACATACATATATATACAAATACTCACTTTTTATATAATATATCCGTATGTACCCATACCCACATAATATATACACTTATATTATCAATAGCATGTTCCTATACCTTTTTTTGAACTGGTTTATAGTTGTACATTTCATGAGCTCCACATTCAAACTGTTCCATAGCTTTACTCCACAAATACTGAACATTTTTAACGTTGTCCTAGCACTGCGAATTTTAAATTTCAATTTCCCCCTAAAATTATAGCCCCCCTCTCTATCCGAGAACATTATTTGGATATTCCTTGGTACTTTATAATTCCTTACTTTGTACATTACTAAGGCAGTTTTATATTCTATAATATCCCTGAATTTTAAACATTTTGAATTTAAGAATAGTGAATTATGATCTCGGTAACCAGTCGTTATTGCATGAAGTGAACATTTATACGTATTTCCCCATACCACTACATTATGCAGAATTTAGTTCAGCCTTTTGGTCCGGCCCTCCACAAAATTTTCTGTTTCTCATGTGGCCCCATGGAAAAAGTAATTGCCCACCCCTGCTCTAAATTGACCGTAGGTGTGAATGTGAGTGTGAATGGTTGTCTGTGTCTATGTGTCAGCCCTGTGATGACCTGGCGACTTGTCCAGGGTGTACCCCGCCTTTCGCCCGTAGTCAGCTGGGATAGGCTCCAGCTTGCCTGCGACCCTGTAGAACAGGATAAAGTGGCTAGAGATAATGAGATGAGATGAGATTAGATAGAACTTTATTGATCCCGTTGGGAGGGTTCCCTCAGGGAAATTAAGATTCCAGCAGCATCATTACAGGATAAACAGAGAATAGAAAATAGAGAAAAAAACTTCTAGATAAATTAAGTATTTACATATACAAATATAAAAATAATATATGGGGGGGCAGCAGGAGAGATCTTGAACATTATATTGCACATTGTCCAGTATTGCTTATTGTTAGGCTAGGCTACTGCTCCTTCCCGTCCTCTGTCCTCCTGTTGCCCCTCCTCCCCCTCGCCTTTATTAACAGATAAAAAAAAGTCAAAGTAATTAGTTCAAATGTTTGCATCTTTTCATATTGCATCTTTTTATTGTGATAAATATCTTGTATACCCATTGTTTATAACTGTCTAACCTCTTTCATATCTTCTGTTAAAGCTGTCCCATCCATATTTTTCTTAACTTCTGATTTATTAAATATGAATTTTCTTAGTTATATTAAACACACACTTGTACAAACTTGGGTACAAACTTGTGCACGTCTTTCCATGTTCACTTGTGAGCTTATTCACCTAAACATCAATCTATATATTTCTATAAATTGTTTTAATTTATAGATCATTTATTTCATTTATTATATATAAATAAACAATGGATATTGAATATTATTAGGCTAAATAGTAGATGTAGTAACAATACCTAGCCTTGTAGCTAGAGCTCTATGACATCAGTATGTTTTAGGAATGTGCATGATCATACTTAGGTCTAGTATTAATTCATTTTTTTTAAATCACATTATTTCCACTATTTTAGCTTGTTTTAATGATACGGTTTATTACTTTTAATAAATTCACATTTGTAGTTCAGGTTTTTCCCCCCAATATTTGGTAAAAAAAAAAAAGACCCCACAACGTTTCATTTTGCTATAATATCTTCACTAATGGAATATCATGTGTGCCAATGAAAGATTATCTCCAGGTCTGTATGTACAGTATAAAATACAAAATTGTCAATAAGGTTATTTTGGTAATAGAACTTTAATAGTTACATGAATTGCAGAACAGGATTTTATATATATATATATATATATATATATATATATATATATATATATATATATATATATATATAAGTATAACAAGAAATCCAAATGTACATTAATCACTATTCAAAGCAACTCAAAATTCTAAAATATCTGTGATCTCATAAACTGCAAAAACAATCATTGAGCAACTCCTAGACTGGAATAAGAAATTTACAGATATGATATTTGAAACACATATCAATCAGAGAGAGAGAGAGAGAGAGAGAGAGAGATTGTAGCTTCTGTCAATGTAGAAACATTATAGGCATAATACTATATTTAATCTCAAACACTGGCTGCATAGAATAAAGCTTTTGCACAGAGCTTAAAAAGAAGCTATAAAAACACCATTAGCTAATGGCTTTCATAGATAATAAAAAATATAAATTCTAAAAATCCAAAAGGTGAAGCAAAACAGTCTTAGTTTAAAAAAAAAGGCATTGATGATCTACTTAGTAGGGGGAAATGGTTAAAATGTGCATGTAAACTAGAAAAATATTGATAAAGCTTGACTATGCATTGGTTTTGACACTGTGGTTCCTGTTCCTGTGGTTCCATGCTATAATTCCTGTGATAGTTTCAAGAAGGCACTTGACAGAGCTTAAGGCATGATGCCGGAGCTCACAGGTTCAATGAAATGCAATAACTTATTTACGAGAAGGGACACTCATCATATACATCCACTCCCTGCTCCTCCTCAAATGTCACCTTGGCATCATCTGAATCCAGCTATGGCAGGAAAAGACAATATTTGCAGTCAAAACAGAAAAATACAAGACACAAAGCTATATAGGTAGAAAATCCTATGACTCCTAAAATACAGGATAAAATGAAGGAAATTATAAATCAAGCAAAAGAAAAAAGTTCAAATATTGAATGTTGAGATATTAATAGTGAGAAAAACTAAATTACAGTAATTCAAATGGATCTTTCTTCCTACAGCTTACTTTTTGAATATGATAAACATACAGTGGTGCTTGAAAGTTTGTGAACCCTTTAGAATTTTCTCTATTTCTACATAAATATGACCTAAAACATCATCAGATTTTCACACGAGTCCTAAAAGTACAACCCCGATTCCAAAAAAGTTGGGACAAAGTACAAGTTGTAAATAAAAATGGAATGCAATAATTTACAAATCTCAAAATCTGATATTGTATTCACAACAGAACATAGACAACATATCAAATGTCTAAAGTGAGACATTTTGAAATTTCATGACAGCAACACATCTCAAAAAAGTTGGGACAGGGGCAATAAGAGGCTGGCAAAGTTAAAGGTACAAAAAAGGAACAGCTGGAGGACCAAATTGCAACTCATTAGATCAATTGGCAATAGGTCATTAACATGACTGGGTATAAAAAGAGCATCTTGGAGTGGCAGCGGCTCTCAGAAGTAAAGATGGGAAGAGGATCACCAATCCCCCTAATTCTGTGCCGACAAATAGTGGAGCAATATCAGAAAGGAGTTCGACAGTGTAAAATTGCAAAGAGTTTGAACATATCTTCATCTACAGTGCATAATATCATCAAAAGACTCAGAGAATCTGGAAGAATCTCCGGGCATAAGGGTCAAGGCCGGAAAACCATACTCGGTGCCCGCGATCTTCGGGCCCTTAGACGGCACTGCATCACATACAGGCATGCTTCTGTATTGGAAATCACAAAATGGGCTCAGGAATATTTCCAGAGAACATTATCTGTGAACACAATTCACCGTGCCATCCGCCGTTGCCAGCTAAAACTCTATAGTTCAAAGAAGAAGCCGTATCTAAACATGATCCAGAAGCGCAGACATCTTCTCTGGGCCAAGGCTCATTTAAAATGGACCGTGGCAAAGTGGAAAACTGTTCTGTGGTCAGATGAATCAAAGTTTGAAGTTCTTTATGGAAATCAGGGACGCCGTGTCATTCGGACTAAAGAGGAGAAGGACGACCCAAGTTGTTATCAGCGCTCAGTTCAGAAGCCTGCATCTCTGGTGGTATGGGGTTGCATTAGTGCATGTGGCATGGGCAGCTTACACATCTGGAAAGACACAATCAATGCTGAAAGGTATATCCAGGTTCTAGAGCAACATATGCTCCCATCCACATGACATCTCTTTCAGGGAAGACCTTGCATTTTCCAACATGACAATGCCAAACCACATACTGCATCAATTACAGCATCATGGCTGCGTAGAAGAAGGGTCCGGGTACTGAACTGGCCAGCCTGCAGTCCAGATCTTTCACCCATAGAAAACATTTGGTGCATCATAAAATGGAAGATACAACAAAAAAGACCTAAGACAGTTGAGCAACTAGAATCCTACATTAGACAAGAATGGGTTAACATTCCTATCCCTAAACTTGAGCAACTTGTCTCCTCAGTGCCCAGATGTTTACAGACTGTTGTAAAGAGAAAAGGGGATGCCTCACAGTGGTAAACATGGCCTTGTCCCAACTTTTTTGAGATGTGTTGTTGTCATGAAATTTAAAATCACCTAATTTTTCTCTTTAAATGATACATTTTCTCAGTTTAAACATTTGATATTCATCTATGTTCTATTCTGAATAAAATATGGAATTTTGAAACTTCCACATCATTGCATTCCGTTTTTATTTACAATTTGTACTTTGCCCCAACTTTTTTGGAATCGGGGTTGTAGATAAAGAGAACCCAGTTAAACAAATGAGACAAAAATATTACACTTGGTCATTTATTTATTGAAGAAAATGATCCAATATTACATATCTGTGAGTGGCAAAAGTATGTGAACCTCTAGGATTAGCAGTTAATTTGAAGGCGAAATTAGAGTCAGGTGTTTTCAATCAATGGGATGGTAATCAGGTGTGAGTGGGCACCATGTTTTATTTAAAGAACAGGGATCTATCAAAGTCTGATCTTCATAGCACGTGTTTGTGGAAGTGTATCATGGCATGAACAAATTCTATCAGGTTGGAAAAGGTTACAAAACCATCTCTAAA
Organism: Neoarius graeffei; assembly: GCF_027579695.1. Classification (NCBI taxonomy): domain Eukaryota; kingdom Metazoa; phylum Chordata; class Actinopteri; order Siluriformes; family Ariidae; genus Neoarius; species Neoarius graeffei. The sequence continues at coordinate 48,490,146 of NC_083588.1, read as the reverse complement.
GAGTTTGGATTCCATCAATCCACAGTCAGACAGATTGTGTACAAATGGAGGAAATTCAAGACCATTGTTACTCTCCCCAGGAGTGGTCGAACAACAAAAATCACTCCAAGAGCAAGGCATGTAATAGCCGGCGAGGTCACAAAGGACCCCAGGGTAACTTCTAAGCAACTGAAGGCCTCTCTCACATTGGCTAATGTTAATGTTCATGAGTCCACCATCAGGAGAACACTGAAGAACAATGGTGTGCATGGCAGGGTTGCAAGGAGAAAGCCACTGCTCTCCAAAAAGAACATTGCTGCTCGTCTGCAGTTTGCTAAAGATCACGTGGACAAGCCAAAAGGCTATCGGAAAAATGTTTTGTGGATGGATGAGACCAAAATAGAACTTTTTGGTTTAAATGAGAAGTGTTATGTTTGGAGAAAGGAAAACGCTGCATTCCAGCATAAGAACCTTATCCCATCTGTGAAACATGGTGGTGGTAGCATCATGGTTTGGGCCTGTTTTGCTGTATCTGGGTCAGGACGGCTTTCCATCATTGATGGAACAATGAATTCTGAATTATACCAGTGAATTCTAAAGGAAAATGTCAGGACATCTGTCCATGAACTGAATCTCAAGAAAAAGTGGGTCATGCAGCAAGACAAAGACCCTAAGCACACAAGTCATTCTACCAAAGAATGGTTAAAGAAAAATAAAGTTAATGTTTTGGAATGGCCAAGTCAAAGTCCTGACCTTAATCCAATTGAAATGTTGTGGAAGGACCTGAAGCGAGCAGTTCATGTGAGGAAACCCACCAATATCCCAGAGTTGAAGCTGTTCTGTATGGAGGAATGGGCTAAAATTCAGCAGGACTGATCAACAGTTACCAGAAACGTTTAGTTGCAGTTATTGCTGCACAAGGGGGTCACACCAGATACTGAAAGCAAAGGTTCACATACTTTTGCCACTCACAGATGTGTAATATTGGATCATTTTCCTCATTAAATAAATTACCAAGTATGACATTTTGGTCTCATTTGTTTAACTTGGTTCTCTTTATCTACTTTTAAGGCTTGTGTGAAAATCTGATGATGTTTTCGGTCATATTTATGCAGAAATAGAGAAAATTCTAAAGGGTTCACAAACTTTCAAGCACCACTGTATTCTGATAATCTGTCTAGCCTATGCTTTTATAAATGTCTACAATCTTTTCCACATGCCACATGAGTTGTAATATACAGTAGAGTAACATTTCTTATATTCTATGTTCCACTGGGAGATACACACTTGGCACTTAAAAGTATGTAACGTGTTGACATTAATGTCTTTCTGTCAGAAATAATGATATGCATATGACAATAAGCCACTTACACATTTCATCTCTGTGGTAGTGTAGAGGCGTCCAGTCATGAGGATACGCAGAGGGATAGTAAGAATGAGGATAAACGGAAGGGCCAGTGACGCTTTGGTAATTTTCACCCCCCACAGGATGCCCAAACACACCACCTGGATAAAGGTGAAGAGGTGCATTCGCCAGGTTTTTACCTGAACAGGAAACAAGGAGAGAAACAATGGAGAAAAAAAAAAACTATGAAAGCTGAACATTGGATCGGAATGCATTATAATAACAGTGAGCATTTTGTTTCACAGAAAATCCCTTTCTCGTCTAAGCTTAGAGTTAATCTTTGCCCAGAAAATGACGCAACATCTTATGTAATAGTTATTCATCACATTACTGCTTAAATATCAGGGATTCTATCATAATGCTAGTTTTGAGAAAAGAGTTATTATTAGAATTTATTCTAACAAAACTTAAATGTGTTGTCTGGGACGGTAAGCATAGACAGTAAACTGTATGACAAATGAGTTGATGTGAAAGCAAATATAATATTTTGGTACTATTGTAGATTATTCAGTAGCTTGCTAATCGGGTAAATAATGGTCGCAATAAAAGTTAAATAAATCATCACACTGAAAGCATGACAGAGAGCAAAAGGACACAAAACAAAGAGTGGAGCAAGTTTCTATAATTAGATGGCTATGACATTGTGTGAGTTGCATGATGAAAAAGGTTTATAGTAATGCACTTCTGTAGTGCACTTATGCGCATAGTAGTGAAATGCATTCATGTACATTAGGGTGCATCAGTTGCCCTCACTTTCATAAAATCTGATGCATTTTTGTTTGGGTGTTCCTTTTCACCAATAAAGACATCCTGTAAAAATTTTTGACCATATTCAGAAGTCTAATGGTGGCACCATGAGGTTCATTTTTTGCCAAAAAACGCTTATTTTATGTTTTCGCGTAAGGTTTGAATCACAATGTTGGACTCCATTTATTGATTTCTTGTGAGCCAGAGACCATGTTAAGAACCTTTGCAAGGGATTGAGAAGCATTAATGTGATTCATAATACATTTGTATTGTTTAAAAGTAGCTGAACAATGATTCAATGAACAGCTAAAACTCAAACTGTGCTTGATAATATATTTAGAATATGTACTAAAAATGTGCATCTAAGATATTTGGTATACTCTACAGTATAAGGTGCCATAATGTTTCATGAAAAGTGATCGAAATTTTGTCATAAAAGTCATAAAATAGCAGCTTTTTCCATAACTTTGAGCTCCTGGTGCCACCATTAAACTTTTGAATTTTGTCAAAATATTTCACCCAGTGTTTTTTCTTACCAAAAGGAACAAAAAAACAAAAATGCATCATGATCAGAGGAACTTTTCATTTTTAGGGGGCAACTGATGCACCCTAATGTACATAGTAATGTTTTAATGCTATCATTTCTATAGTCATGGCTCATTCATAGGGACTTGTCTGGCAAATACTTACATAATTTAAGCCTTACAATGAACTGATTTTTTTAAAATAAAAGTTGTTATTTAAAACAAATGTATTAATAAAGCTCAGGTTTTCTAGTGAAGCTTTCAGTAAGGAGACAATTGTTTAACATAAAATTTTAGGAAAGAAGACTTCGGTCAGCTAAAAGGCGAGGTAAAGCTGTTCCTTTAACTTTTCCACCATAGGAATCTTCAGGACAGAGGATTTTGCACTTTACAGCTTGCTAGTTCTGTGAAAAGCTACACTTTTTCTAAACTTTGATGGAGAAAGAGAAAATCGGGTGGTGACAGATTCACAGTTTATAACTGTGATAAGAAAATGGGAGCTACCTTGTTACATGGACATTCTACAACATTCAGTATAACTACAACCAGAAAAAATGTACATGTAGTCGTTGGAAATTACTGTGGTATAAGAAAAGGAATGAAACACTTCAGGACAGAGTCTATATGGATTCTGTAAAAGGGCTGACATTTTGGTAAAGCACAGTTAAATGTGTATTATATCATTATTTTCTTTGCATAATGTTATTTACAATTATTTTCAGGCACAAATAATACAAAATAAAAGCATAAAGATGTTATCATACTCCAGTGGCATAAGGATGAGACGGGTGGTACTTTTTGGGCACGATCAATAGCAGTACGCGATCCCACAGCTGAACACCACTTAGAGAGGTAATACCCATGTACAGAAAGACACCAAACAGAGCTGATGTGGGAATCAACTTCAGGATGGGCTCCATGAAGATGGATACACCTGGCAAAAAAAGACAGATCCAGACCATTTTTCAGACCAAATGTGAGTACATGGTTTTTCGGTACTTGTCAGTACCAAAACTGAAAATGAAATCATTAACTTATATAGTTTTCAGCAATCAGAGACATTATGGAACATTTTATTTTGCTACTGTATGTTCATGTTGGAGGGTGGCACGGTGGTGTAGTGGCTAGCACTGTCGCCTCACAGCAAGAAGGTCCGGGTTCGAGCCCCGTGGCCGGCGAGGGCCTTTCTGTGCAGAGTTTGCATGTTCTCCCCGTGTCCGCGTGGGTTTCCTCTGGGTGCTCCGGTTTCCCCCACAGTCCAAAGACATGCAGGTTAGGTTAACTGGTGACTCTAAATTGACCGTAGGTGTGAATGTGAGTGTGAATGGTTGTCTGTGTCTATGTGTCAGCCCTGTGATGACCTGGCGACTTGTCCAGGGTGTACCCCGGCTTTCGCCCGTAGTCAGCTGGGATAGGCTCTAGCTTGCCTGCGACCCTGTAGAACAGGATAAAGCGGCTAGAGATAATGAGATGAGATGAAAGCATGAAGACATTACTGTACCATGACTCTCAAGCAAAGTGTATATCATGGTGAGCTTCGCTGTCTCAATGGTCAGTGCTTGCAGAACTGATGTGCTCGCTCATGTAAAGCATCATATGTAAAAGTTTCTGTGCACACTCACTTCACTGCTTATCTATCCATCCATCCAGCCATCATCTGTAGCAGCTTATCCTGTTCTACAGGGTCACAGGCAAGCTGGAGCCTATCCCAGCTGACTATGGGCGAGAGGCGGGGTACACCCTGGACAAGTCGCCAGGTCATCGCAGGGCTGACACAGAGACAAACAACCATTCACACTCACGGTCAATTTAGAGCCACCAATTAGCCTAACCTGCATATCTTTGAACTGTGGGGGAAACAAGAGCACCCGGAGGAAACCCACAGGGAGAACATGCAAACCCCACACAGAAAGGCCCTCGCCAGCTGTTGGGCTCGAACCCAGGACCTTCTTGCTTTGAGGCAACAGTGCTAACCACTACGCCACTGTACCGCCCCCTTTCACTGCTTAATTCATGTAAATGCAGACAACAAAATACTAGGCTTATGTCAGATCATTTCATTTGGATGTATCTGATACAATAGTATCAGATATTGGTATCAGAGCATCTTACGAGTACATGAGCATGGTATTAGCACCAAAAGTATTAAAACTTCCCTAAAGATTTTGAGTAGAAGAATAATGTATAATGTATAAAGGAATTACCCCCCCCCCCCCCACACACACACACACACACACAGTACTGTATAGCATCAGTTCAATACTCACCAACTAAAATGGCCACAATAATCCCACTAACCCTCTGTTCCAACACCTTACTGATCTCTGGTTTAGGGCCTTTGGACATGACGGTGAGGGCGTTGGCATGAGTGACGGATCGCACTGTTGCAGCACTAAGCCAGGGGAAACCGAAGAGGGAGGCAATTCCACCCATCACCACAATAAGGAGCAAATCCAAATGGAAGCCAGAGCCCTTCACCATCTTTCTCTCTGGTTTACTTACAATCAGCCTGCAGGTTGGGAAGATACATCCAATTCCAATGTATTACGTTGCAGAACAACTTAACAAGTAAAACACGGTGAAGATAGACTTTGATGCAATTAACCATGTAAACTCTAGTGCATAAACACAACTGTACATAATACCACACTTTTTATTCACTTGTTGCGTCTTTTTATCTCATGAGTTGATCTTCTTACCAATTAGTACTGTGTTGGAGGAAAAAAGCAACTGTAATTTGTTTCTGCTACTTTAAATGTTTTCTCTTTTTTTAAACTCTTCCAATTGCCATTGAACATTCCCCACTGACTAGCTAATTCTCCTCTATTGCAGGAAAGGAGAGGACCAAAACATGCCTATTTTGAGACATATTCAACACTTGGAGGAAAGTGATAACTTCTCTTTATCATGTACATGATTCCAAGTCTGCTCCTGTATCACTTGATTCAACTAAATATCTCATTAACAAGACTAAGCTAGTTTGAAATGGACGATCCCACCCAAAGAACAGGGCTGATTATGCTGTACTGAACTCTTGGCTACAGTTGACCAATGTTGAATACTTTTCTGCCACTCGAGAACCCCTAAATATTTTCTATACAAGAGGCTACTCACGTGGTGATCTGGGATTCGAGGAAGATGAGAATGAAAACCAGTAAAGCTGGAACTACACTGCCAAATATTAGCCAAATGGGGAAATTTTGTTTTAATCCCATTGGGTTGATAAACCAGCCTCTGGCATCAGGGTTGGTCACACTCACACCCTTTGGGACTTTCAGTTTCTAAAGGTGTTTGAAAGAAAACAAAGATAAATATTAGAACAGACATGACCACACTGATGCAATTGTTTATCATTTTTACACCTACACCTGTGAGCACTCAAGACTCCATTTCCCAGAATTCACAGCAGCCTTCAAATATGGCCACCACAGACTACAACAACCATCCGGCACCTCACCAGTTGTAATCACACACACATCTGTTCCTGATCACAGCCTTATTACAGCTCAGTATATAAAGACTCTCAGTTTCACGATTACTTTACAAAGTAAATGCTCAGTGTATCTTTGTCTGATTTTGTCAAGCCTTTTGGTGGTTCTGCTGATATCTGGACTTCCTTTGGCTTTTTGTCTTTGCCTCTGATTACGTGCTTGTGTCTTGCCTGACTACTGCCTGTTTTTTGAGTCTGCCTTTGCCTTTTGGATTTGTCTGCTAGCTTTGCCTAATTAAACTCCGCTGCTTTTACATCTGTCTGTTACTTGGCTTTCTGACTATCATCTTACTTTGATTAAAATAAGAATTCTTATAGTTCAATGCGGGCGGCACGGTGGTGTAGTGGTTAGCGCTGTCGCCTCACAGCAAGAAGGTCCTGGGTTCGAGCCCCGGGGCCGGCGAGGGCCTTTCTGTGTGGAGTTTGCATGTTCTCCCCGTGTCCGCGTGGGTTTCCTCCAGGTGCTCCGGTTTCCCCCCACAGTCCAAAGACATGCAGGTTAGGTTAACTGGTGACTCTAAATTGACCGTAGGTGTGAATGTGAGTGTGAATGGTTGTCTGTGTCTATGTGTCAGCCCTGTGATGACCTGGCGACTTGTCCAGGGTGTACCCTGCCTTTCGCCCGTAGTCAGCTGGGATAGGCTCCAGCTTGCCTGCGACCCTGTAGAAGGATAAAGCGGCTAGAGATAATGAGATGAGAGAGTTCAATGCAAATGTGTAGTGATTTTTTGTGAGTTCAATAATTAGAGATACTGAGGTTCTGTATTGTGCGAAAGTCTTGGGAACATCTAAAGGCAAATAGATTCAATACCAAAGGCGTCAACAGAGAAGCCTCTGCTGCCAATAAGTCTCGTCCTTTCTGATGTTTTAGACACCTTGCTGTGATCCTGTTTGGGTCAATTAAAAAATCTAACCAGTTTCTCTGCTGGTTATTACAATAACTTCATATAAACCCTGCAAATATGCAACCGCTCATTCTTGAGGTATTATACTAACAAGCATTTCAGCCAAACATGGACAGAGTGGCATCCATGTAATAAATGGATGGACACATACAAATTGGAAGATATAATGCCTCCAACATCTAATGGTGGAGGTATTAAAATCTGTGAAGCAAAGTAAATATGGTTTTGAAAACAAAATATTTAAAAAAAAATATACCAAATTACTATATAACAGTGGACTTCAGTATTTCCTGTAAGAAGCATTCACCTTCATTCACTGAAGTGATCTATTATGTAACATCGTTTCAACAAAATACAAGAAATTCTAACATTTAAAAATGAAAAAATGTTTGGCTATCTTGATATGTCTGATTGTTAAAAATCTTATTTATCATTAACATGACACAGCTACTTGTTGAAACTAACAACTATCACAGTAGGAATATTTAGAATTTACCATATATAAACATACATTTCCTGATTTTACGTTAATATCTCTAAGGACTATGGTTTTCCTGACCTGTGTGTAAACATCCTTAATAAGGACATCAATTGCAACCATGAGAAAGAGGGCGATGGGCACACCGAAATCTCCAATCATGCGGCGAACCTGGGGAATGGCAGTGATTCGGTGAAACAGCAATGATAAATTTATTAGCATTCTCTGACCAACACACATACAGCATCTGTAGAAAGTCTATCTTGAAATGAAACAGAAAGAAGGGACGTGTACTCACTACATTAACTCATAATCAAATCAAATCTTCAAATGCAAATCAATCACATCACTGTTATGGCTGCTGCTGCACTTTTTAGCTATGCAGTAAACTTTTTTTTAAAGAAATACCAGGATGTAATGTGTGTATGAGATGTGTGTTAAATTCATATAAAATACAAACTGGTGGTCGCAAGTTTCATTTTTCTGCCATTCCTTTAAATTGAGTACAAAACTACAAATGGAAAATTTGGACTTCAAACATAGTTGATCTTTAAATTAAGGTGATCTATTAAATGCAATTTTGAGATGTGTGTTAAATTACTGTACTGATTTTATACATGACACCAAATTGATGGTTACACATACAGGGCCTGGGAGGAAGATGCTATTCTTGAAATGACGGAGGAAGTAGGCAATGAAGAAGCAGCCCAACATCAGGCACATAGACAGCAGGGCAGTGTTGAAGCATGGTCCCAGGGTCTTGCTGGCTTTTGTGCTGTTGACAGCTTTATTTTGGTCATCTGTGTTGTAGCAGTGAGTTGCATTTTCATAGTCCCTAATCAGAGGGTGAGTTTGGAAAATCTATACAGAGGAATAGGATAAGAGTGAAGAGAAGAGCTGACGACTGATGGTCAGTTAAAGAAATGTTCAGTCAAAATGTTGTTTGAGAATGAAAATGCATGATAGGCTAATTGTTGGTTGTGAGCTACCGTCCATTATTAGTATTTTAAATTGGTTTAAAATGGTTGTAAAATATGGAACAAGGTTTGGAAAGGTATCAAAGCATTTCTATTAAAATAATTTAACAGTTATTCCATGAAATCGAGTCGTACATGAGCTGATAGCTGATGAGACACGTAGCACCGAGTCGGCTATAAGCCATGTACGACAAGATTGACTGGAATAACTGTTTTATTCTATCCCATTCACTGGATTTTGAGAAACAGAGCATTTTTATTTTCATGTTTTGCAAATTCAATAAATATACAAAATGTCCAACCAAATCATTTCCACTTCGAATGTAAACAAACGACAGTAGCAATTTGTGAAAAATGCTGTAATAATAATTCTTGAAAAAAATTTTTTTTTAAAGATACGTTCTTACCATCAAATAATTTTATTCCATATTTTGTTGGTTTTGGGTTTTTTTTTTGTATTTTTTGGGGTTTTGTTTTTGAGTAGAGTTTTTATTTCGTCCTTGGTTGGTTCGGCAACACGCTCCCCCATTTTGTTTTTCTCTTCTCACAGTATATAAGCTGATATCCTAGTAGTAGCATAGCCAGTCAGAGAGAGCGATTGCTCATATCCAGTGAATGTGGATAGGATAAAAAGGTATAGTCAGGAGATGTTGTCAGATGTTAGTTGAAGTTTTAAATTCAAGCAATTACGGCACTTTTAATGTGCTAGCACTCATGCTAACAATACAAATCAACAACATTCAGTGTGTACATGATGGATGACAAGCAAGGATACAACCCCAATTCCAAAAAAGTTGGGATAAAGTACAAATTGTAAATAAAAACGGAATGCAATGATGTGGAAGTTTCAAAATTCCATATTTTATTCAGAATAGAACAATGATGATATGTTCAAACTCTTTGCAATTTTACACTGTCGAACTCCTTTCTGATATTGCTCCACTATTTGTCGGCGCAGAATTAGGGGGATTGGTGATCCTCTTCCCATCTTTACTTCTGAGAGACGCTGCCACTCCAAGATGCTCTTTTTATACCCAGTCATGTTAATGACCTATTGCCAATTGACCTAATGAGTTGCAGTTTGGTCCTCCAGCTGTTCCTTTTTTGTACCTTTAACTTTTCCAGCCTCTTATTGCCCCTGTCCCAACTTTTTTGAGATGTGTTGCTGTCATGCAATTTCAAATGAGCCAATATTTGGCATGAAATTTCAAAATGTATCACTTTCAACATTTGATATGTTGTCCATGTTCTATTGTGAATATAATATCAGTTTTTGAGATTTTTAAATTGTTGCATTCCGTTTTTATTTACAGTTTGTACTTTGTCCCAACTTTTTTGGAATTGGGGCTGTACAAAGACTTTAAGATGCCATTTTTTTTGCAGTGAAGACAAGTTCGCCCCAAGAAATCAGTTTTTCAAGGTTTCTTTGAATAGGGTTCTAAGGGTTCTTAAACATTTTCAGTTGCGTAAAGAATTTCTGATTTTAAGGATTCCCCTAAAGAGTGCTTAAGTGTTCTAGATTTAGCCTTTTTTTCTAACAGTATAGTGAATTTTTTGGATGTTGGTGGTCCACATGTTTACAGAACCTGAGACACCATGCAGACAAGAGCAGGTCTATTACTGAAGCTGTCAGAATGCGAGAACTTCACAAAAATATTTTTTTAATGTTTCCTAAATGATAAATAAATAAATAAATAAATAAATAAATAAATGCACTTTAATGTTTGCATTTACCTTGTAAAGCTTGTAAAAAGTTTCATAGATGAAAATGAGAGAGATGAGGATGGAGAAGATCTCTTGGGTAAAACGAGTGATGAAGCGGACGAGGAAACTAGCTTCCGCTGCTACCACAATCAACACAATGACGATCAACCACATTCCAACCCATGCACGACCCACAACGTACTCATAGCCCTGCGATTTACAGAACTGACAGACAGACACAAACAGGACAATATTTCACCTTCACAATGATTCACTTCATCATGTCGAGGAATCATATCTAAAGATAATAAATTTTAAAAAATATCATGATATCAAAAAATGTCACACTTTCTTTGTACACCTTTAAGGGTTCCCCCAGATGGAAAAACAAAGGAAATCTTTAGAGCTATGTATTTAATCTTTTTTTCCTAGGAATGTCATTAATTATATTGTCAACTTACATTGTCTATATGCTATTATAGACATGTGACACATGTATACACAGTACTATAGCAATGACTGTAAAAGTCTGCTTCTTTTTTTTTGCAAGTGAAGACATTACTTGTAGATAATATTTCACAATATACTACACAGTACGTAAGGTTTATATCTCACTCAATCTGTAACTATATTACAATTGATAAATGGGCAGCCTTACTTCATAGAACGCTTCTTCAAACACCAAGAGTGGTCCACTGAAGCCGATGACCAGCACAGGTTGGGCAGCAAACAGGCAGAAAATGATTCCTTGTATGCTAGTGGAGATCAACAGCTCTGACACTCCTATCCATCTATCTGTTTTCTCCGCTAAGAACAGCAGAGGGAATGTGAGAAGCAGTTGAGAATTAAGGTACGGATCCAGAATGGACAAGGGTTACAAGGAGAATGATACTCACCCAGAAGTCCTCCAAAGGTGATAGCAGGAGAAAGGGCAGCAAAATAGATGAAAATTATGGCAGAAAGCACCTGAACATTAAAACCATCGATGAAGTCACTCAGGTAATGTTGGTAACGACGCTTGATGTCCTTGACCAGTCCACCAAATGGATATCCAGTCCGAGCCAGTGGATCATCCCGTGGCTGCTCCAGCTCTGCTTATGTGTGTACATAAAGGATGACTTTGTTCTTTACTAAGGTGATAAACAAACATAAAGCTAAACATCCACATGTTCTACCATTTCTCCTAAGACCTAACCTTTAGATTTTTCTCCAAATAGGATTCGGGTGTCAGCAGGGCGGAGTCTTTCACGTAACATCTTCTTTTGGAAGCGGATGATTGGCTGGAGCATGGTCTCGCTTTGGATCTCAGTGGGTGGGATCACAACGCTGCAGTCCATGAAGTCAGCAATGGCATTGGTCAACTCTTTTTCATTATCAGCAAGATAGGCCTCCAAACTGAAGACCTTTTGGTGATAGACAGATGGGGAGAAGAGAGTGAAAAGACAAAGTAAAACTTATTCTCATACATGACCAAATGGTCAGAATGGTTTTCCTCATTGTTGCTCAGTTCTCCACTTTGCCCCGTCCTTCAAAACTCTTTTGTTCTTTGCGTCATGCAATCTTCAAAATGGATAATAATTAACCTGAGACAAAGCCTATGTTTTGTCCAACATATTTTGATCCAATCGACCAGTGTGTGGGATCCTCTTGTCCCACACATCCCTAATCCCGCACCAAGCCTAGTAGTGTGATTGCTGCACACTTACTTAGTATTTAATAATGTTTCTTAACCACTTCCTCTCTTACCCAGTCAGCCAGGAGTGTACCCATGGCTCGTCCGCTCTCGTGGAAGTCTATGCCACTCTCAATAGGGCCTAGCAGGACAAATATAAAACGCACAGGCACAGAAGCCTCCATAATCCCGTCCATCACCACAGAATCTTTCAGTCGCACAAATGCCACAACTGGCTTCTGCAGTGAGTCCACCACACCTACACACAGACATAAAATAAAATAAATTCTATATGCAAAGATATTTTGGATAATTGCCCAGTGTTTTTATTTATTTATTTATTTATTTATTTATTTATTTATTTATTTTTTCAATAAAAAATGTATGGTAAATTATCCTTCCTCCTTACCTGACAACACAATAGATGCCTCTGTATTATCAGATGTGTCTCTCTGATTGAGAAAAATTGAGAACAGAATCAGTGAAAAAGATTAATACAAGTTACTGCAAGAACCTACTCTCTTAACAAAAGGGTTCCACAACAAGTCTTTATGTGTATCATGGTGGGTAGAAAAACGGTGGTAAATCTCGTCTCGTCTTCATCCGCTTATCCGGGGCTGGGTCACGGAGGCATCAGTCTGAGCATGGAAGCCCAAACTTCCCTCTCCCCAGACACCTCGGCCAGCTCCTCGGGAAGAACACCGAGGCATTCCCAGGCCAGCCGAGAGACATAGTCCCTCCGGTGGTAAAGAATTAAAAATTATTTGCTGGACGGATGAATGGATACACTCTTAATGGAACCTTTTTTTGGAAAAGAAAACCTTGAGATGTAGAGTTTGATGTAGTTTGATGTAGACTTCACTGAGCGTGACATGCCAAATCAATTCCTCGATGAAAGATTTTTACAAAAAGTGCACATTCTATATTTACTGTGAGTAGAAAAACTCTAACAGGATGGTAAGACACCAAAGATGTATGCTTGATGGATGGATCAATGTATGCTAACTGCCCATTTTAATAGAACATCTGTACACCTGCACATTTATGCAGTGATCCAATAAGCCAATCATGAGAGAGAAGCACAAGGCATAAGATACAAATCAAGAGCTTCAAATAAAGCTCATATCAAACACCAGAATGGAAAAAAGTGTGATCTTTGTGACCTTAACTGTGGTGGTTGGTGCCAGATGGGCTGGTTTGAATTATATATAGTTTTCATACGAACTTTGTTATAGATTTCTATTTCTAGCACAAAATTAAATGTTACAGGAAAAAAAAGTTTGTATCTGAGCAGCATATTACATAAGCGACCACTTTTCAGATTAAAAAAGAAAACATAATGAAGGCTACTAGGTTTTGATGCAAAATTAAGAAGCAAGCGCGATAGTCAAAGTGTCCAGAAGAACTGTGGTTGGTTCTGCAAGATGCTCAGTAAAACCTACAGCTCATTTCCTTATAAAACTGCACTCATTGTACCTCAGACTACTAATTTTTTTTAAGCAAAGGGTTGTCTTACACCAAATACGGACTTTGTTTCATTTATTATGGCTTACTACTGTTCATAGTTTTTTTTTTAATGTTGAAACATTTCATTTCATTATTTTTTAAGCCATTTTTGGTCGACAGCACTTCTTTACATGTGCCTCAGACTTTTGCATGATACTGTATATATATATATATATATATATATATATATATATATATATATATATATATATATATATATATATATATATATATATATATATATATATATATACACAACCCCGATTCCAAAGAAGTTGGGACAAAGTGCAAATTGTAAATAAAAATGGAATGCAATGATGTGGAAGTTTAAAAATTCCATATTTTATTCAGAATAGAACATAGATGACATATCAAATGTTTAAACTGAGAAAATGTATCATTTAAAGAGAAAAATTAGGTGATTTTAAATTTCATGACAACAACACATCTCAAAAAAGTTGGGACAAGGCCATGTTTACCACTGTGAGACATCCCCTTTTCTCTTTACAACAGTCTGTAAACGTCTGGGGACTGAGGAGACAAGTTGCTCAAGTTTAGGGATAGGAATGTTAACCCATTCTTGTCTAATGTAGGATTCTAGTTGCTCAACTGTCTTAGGTCTTTTTTGTCGTATCTTCTGTTTTATGATGCACCAAATGTTTGCTATGGGTGAAAGATCTGGACTGCAGTCTGGCCAGTTCAGTACCCGGACCCTTCTTCTACACAGCCATGATGCTGTAATTGATGCAGTATGTGGTTTGGCATTGTCATGTTGGAAAATGCAAGGTCTTCCCTGAAAGAGACGTCATCTGGATGGGAGCATATGTTGCTCTAGAACCTGGATATACCTTTCAGCATTGATGGTGTCTTTCCAGATGTGTAAGCTGCCCATGCCACACGCACTAATGCAACCCCATACCATCAGAGATGCAGGCTTCTGAACTGAGCGCTGATAACAACTTGGGTCGTCCTTCTCCTCTTTAATCCGAATGACACGGCGTCCCTGATTTCCATAAAGAACTTCAAATTTTGATTCGTCTGACCACAGAACAGTTTTCCACTTTGCCACAGTCCATTTTAAATGAGCCTTGGCCCAGAGAAGATTTCTGTGCTTCTGGATCATGTTTAGATATGGCTTCTTCTTTGAACTATAGAGTTTTAGCTGGCAACGGCGGATGGCACGGTGAATTGTGTTCACAGATAATGTTCTCTGGAAATATTCCTGAGCCCATTTTGTGATTTCCAATGCAGAAGCATGCCTGTATGTGATGCAGTGCCGTCTAAGGGCCGAAGATCATGGGCACCCAGTATGGTTTTCCGGCCTTGACCCTTACGCACAGAGATTCTTCCAGATTCTCTGAATCTTTTGATGATATTATGCACTGTAGATGATGATATGTTCAAACTCTTTGCAATTTTACACTGTCGAACTCCTTTCTGATATTGCTCCACTATTTGTCGACACAGAATTAGGGGGATTGGTGATCCTCTTCCCATCTTTACTTCTGAGAGCCGCTGCCACTCCAAGATGCTCTTTTTATACCCAGTCATGTTAATGACCTATTGCCAATTGACCTAATGAGTTGCAATTTGGTCCTCCAGCTGTTCCTTTTTTGTAACTTTAACTTTTCCAGCCTCTTATTGCCCCTGTCCCAACTTTTTTGAGATGTGTTGCTGTCATGAAATTTTAAAAGAGCCAATATTTAGCATGAAATTTCAAAATGTCTCACTTTCGACATTTGATATGTTGTCTATGTTCTATTGTGAATACAATATCAGTTTTTGAGATTTGTAAATTATTGCATTCCGTTTTTATTTACAATTTGTACTTTGTCCCAACTTTTTTGGAATCGGGGTTGTATATATATATATATATATATATATATATATATATATACAGTGGCGCTTGAAAGTTTGTGAACCCTTTAGAATTTTCTATATTTCTGCATAAATATGACCTAAAACATCATCAAATTTTCACACAAGTCCTAAAAGTAGATAAAGAGAACCCAGTTAAACAAATGAGATAAAAATATTATACTTGGTCATTTATTTATTGAGAAAAATGATCCAATATTACATATCTGTGACTGGCAAAAGTATGTGAACCTCTAGGATTAGCAGTTAATTTGAAGGTGAAATTCGAGTCAGGTGTTTTCAATCAGTGGGATGACAATCAGGTGTGAGTGAGGATCCTTGTTTTATTTAAAGAACAGAGATCTATCAAGGGCAGCACGGTGGTGTAGTGGTTAGCGCTGTCGCCTCACAGCAAGAAGGTCCTGGGTTCAAGCCCCGGGGCTGGCGAGGGCCTTTCTGTGCGGAGTTTGCATGTTCTCCCCGTGTCCGCGTGGGTTTCCTCCGGGTGCTCCGGTTTCCCCCACAGTCCAAAGACATGCAGGTTAGGCTAACTGGTGACTCTAAATTGACCGTAGGTGTGAATGTGAGTGTGAATGGTTGTCTGTGTCTATGTGTCAGCCCTGTGATGACCTGGTGACTTGTCCAGGGTGTACCCTGCCTTTCGCCCGTAGTCAGCTGGGATAGGCTCCAGCTTGCCTGCGACCCTGTAGAACAGGATAAAGCGGCTAGAGATGAGAGAGAGATCTATCAAAGACCCCGTCCACACGTAGCCGGGTATCTGCTAAATCGAAGATATTTTTCTACGTTTTGGCCTGTCATCCACATGAAAACACATCAAAAACGAATATTTAAAAAAACTCTGGGCAAAGTGAAGATTTTTGAAAACTCCGTGTATGCCTTTTCGTGTAGACAGAGATAACCGGAGTTTTGCGTTTTAGAACGTCACAATCTGCGCCAAAAAAATGACAACAACTCTGCCCTGACGTCAAACATGCGACCTTTGTTTACTGCAGAAGCCAGATTAAGCATGGATTTAAGCTAGCCGCACACCACGGCGATCCACGCGGTACCGAACCGACCCATTTCAGAGCCGACTCCCGACAGGGCACGCACATATCGCCCGACTGTTGACGAATGCAGTCGCGATTGAAGCGACATGTGACAACTTAATAGCTTTGTGATTGGCTATTGGATATAGTTACTGTTAAATCCAACACTTGAAGATGCTACAGGCTGAATTACAAATGACACAACACGGAATATGTAGCACACTATCTAGGCTGCATGAGCTATTATTCCCAACCTTAAATAGTGCACTTATATAGGGGAGTTAAAGCGATTTGGAATTCAGCCACACAACTTGAGCAGAGTGGCTTTCCAGCCCACTGTGTCTATGGATAAAGTTTCAGTCTATGGAATTACAGTATATACCTGCATTAGGTGCTACCAACACGTATTTCTCGCGCTAGAAATTGTGTTTAATGATGTCACGTGTTATATGCGAAAGATATGATTGGCTATTGCTAGCAACTCTCGCCGATCAGTCTGGCTCCCGATTAGTTTTTCGAATCGGCTGTGAGATGAGTCGGTACCATCGAAAACTAGTCTTTACGCCTGACTCGCGACTTCAGTTGGCTCGGTACGCTGAAAATCGGCGTAGTGTGCGGCTAGCTAAAGAGTAATGGATCGGAGTAGTGCCTTGAAAGTGTTAATTATTGTGCAGGTGCTATTTACATGTTTAATTTTAGAAGCCCAACTACTGCTCCAAGAGCACAGGCGATGTGATTAGGGGGTAGGATTTGGGGAAATAACCATCTACAGGTTTGGAATGCTTATGAATGTGATTGAAAACGCAGATGTTTGGTTATGTGTGGAAGGGATTTTTTTCGAAGACGAGGTGGTGTGGATAAAACATTTTTATAAACGGAGGGGGGGGGGGGGAAATGTTCGGTTTTAAAAATACCTGGCTACGTGTGTACATGGCAAAAGTCTGATCTTCACAACACATGTTTGGGGAAGTGTATCATGGCACGAACAAAAGAGATTTCTGAGGACCTCAGAAAAAGCATTGTTGATGCTCATCAGGCTGGAAAAGGTTACAAAACCATCTCTAAAGAGTTTGGACTCCACCAATCCACAATCAGACAGATTGTGTACAAATGGAGGAAATTCAAGACCATTGTTACCCTCCCCAGGAGTGGTTGACCAACAAAGATCACTCCAAGAGCAAGGCGTGTAATAGTTGGCGAGGTCACAAAGGACCGCATGGTAACTTCTAAGCAACTGAAGGCCTCTCTCACATTGGCTAATGTTAATGTTCATGAGTCCACCATCAGGAGAACACTGAACAACAATGGTGTGCATGGCAGGGTTGCAAGGAGAAATCCAGTGCTCTCCAAAAAGAACATTGCTGCTCATCTGGTTTGCTAAAGATCACATGGACAAGCCAGAAGGCTATTGGAAAAAAGTTTTGTGGATGGATGAGACCAAACTAGAACTTTTTGGTTTAAATGAGGAGTGTTATGTTTGGAGAAAGGAAAACACTGCATTCCAGCATAAGAACCTTATCCCATCTGTGAAACATGGTGGTGGGAGTATTATGGTTTGGGCCTGTTTTGCTGCATCTGGGCCAGGGCAGCTTACCATCATTGATGGAACAATGAATTCTGAATTATACCCGGAAATTCTAAAGGAAAATGTCAGGACATCTGTCCATGAACTGAATCTCAAGAAAAAGTGGGTCATGCAGCAAGACAAAGACCCTAAGCACACAAGTCATTCTACCAAAAATGGTTAAAGAAGAATGAAGGTAATGTTTTGGAATGGCCAAGTCAAAGTCCTGACCTTAATCCAATGGAAATGTTGTGGAAGGACCTGAAGCGAGCAGTTCATGTGAGGAAACCCACCAACATCCCAGAGTTGAAGCTGTTCTGTACGGAGGAATGGGCTAAAATTCCTCCAAGCCGGTGTGCAGGACTGATCAACAATTACCAGAAATGTGTAGTTGCAATTATTGCTGTACAAGGGGGTCACACCAGATATTGAAAGCAAAGGTTCACATACTTTTGCCACTCACAGATATGTAATATTGGATCATTTTCCTCAATAAATAAATGACCAAGTATAATATTTTTGTCTCATTTGTTTAACTGGGTTCTCTTTATCTACTTTTAGGACTTGTGTGAAAATCTGATGATGTTTTAGGTCATATTTATGCAGAAATATAGAAAATTCTAAAGGGTTCACAAACTTTCAAGCACCACTGTATATATTCAGGACTATAGCTTTAAATCTAAGTTTTCTAAAATGAAATCCCTCTGTTATGGGTTTTTATATAAAAGCCTTTAGCATCTTGAATGAAATTTTTTATTTTTTTATTTTGAAGAGTGTAGATAGATGAACAGGAGCAGTATTTAGCTGTATGTATGCACAGGATATATCTACTAATAAATAGACAGTCAGTTAGCAAATAAACAATTGTTACCTGTTTGATGACAGAGAAGGTCTGCATCTCAATGCCTGCTGAGGTAACCTGGATCTCATCAGTCTGACTGTAAACCACCAACAAAATAAAAGCAAGTTAGTTCTCATGGATGTGATCGTTTCCCCAGTGTAAGTGAATTTATCCATCTGGATGAGGTTTACCTACAACTCAGAACTAATGTCAAGAAGTCTTTGGTCCATGGTCCAGACAAGCCCTCATTACACATTGGACTAACACTAACATCTTGTGGGTACATGAATATGTATTTGTATATGTATTTTACCTGCGCTTCTCTAACAATGCCTTCAGCAAGGTCTCCCGGTCTGAGGGCCCAATCTCATTCTTTCCCAGAAGTTCATCTACAATCGTCTCAGCAATGACTGTGAAGTCATTTTGCTTCAGGTCCAACAGCACTGCCGCTGTAGACACCAAACCAAACAAGGTGTTATTTAAATTCACAATGGGAACTATGATATAACTCTGGGTTATTTTTACATTCTGAAAGGGACTCGGTTCTACAAACAGATCAAACAGGGGATATTACCAATTTGGTCTGATGGAGACAGTATTACACTTTTAAAAATCTTCTACAAGCTTCTCAAAGGTCCCAGAAGGGACCCTCTGTTATGGGGTTTCCCCCAGGGGAAAGCTAAGAAGCATTTTAGGGTGCTAGATTGAACCAATTTTAAGCAGTAATATTTATAAAACTCATATGTTCTTGGTATTTTCCAAATAAGTTCTTTTTTGGATATGGATATTTGAAAATCTCATGGTGTTAGGCAAAACCACACACAAATACTGTATGAATAGCAATATTTCCTGTATCATTATCTTTTCCACCTAAATTATCTCCTAAATGTCCTCGAATCTCACCTGTGCTCATGACCTTGCGGAGTTGAAGAAGGCTTCTGAAGGTGAGGCAGGAAATGTGTGAGGACCCCCATGTCCCAGTGGTTGGATTGAATGTTTCCTCATACCCTATCCAGCGACCGGTCTCCTGCCATTTTACCCCCAACAGCTCGTTCAGCTCCACGTATGACTGATACACACACAGACACTGAGTCACGTGATGGAACTCAATGAAAGATGTGGATCATGTGTGGTCGTGGGGATCGAATGGAATGAGGTGATGTGTACTGGGCATGTGCTTACCTGAGCATCACCTCTGGTTGTGGCGTTGGTGTTGGTGTTCCAGACTGCTGTATCACAAGACATATGAGGTGGATATTATGGTGACATAATGATGAAGACACATTGCCAATACTCTGAATGGCTTTACGTTTTAAAGTCTAAGTTTTATTTCGAGTGTGGTAGGAGTTTAATTTAATAGATATTCAAGATGATATTTTGGTTAAATACAAGGTTACACTTATGCTTACATGCATCCATTTATTATCCGTAGCCGCTTATCCTGTTCTACAGGGTCGCAGGCAAGCTGGAGCCTATCCCAGCTGACTATGGGCGAGAGGCGGGGTACACCCTGGACAAGTCACCAGGTCATCACAGGGCTGACCCATAGAGACAAACAACCATTCGCACTCGCATTCACACCTACGGTCAATTTAGAGCCATCAATTAGCCTAACCTGCATGTCTTTGGACTGTGGGGGAAACCGGAGCACCCGGAGGAAACTCACGCAGAGAACATGCAAACTCCTCACAAAAAGGCCCTCGCCAGCCGCTGGGCTAGAACCCAGGACCTTCTTGCTGTGAGGCGACAGTGCTAACCACTACACCACCATGCTGCCCTTATGCTTACATGTAAGCCAAAATCTACTATGCTGCAAGCTGTGTACTATGCTGCAATATTTACTGCCTCTATACTGTAGATGGTCTATATAAGTGCACTGCATAAGTATTTGCCCCCCATACTTATGGGTGGAGTCAGTTTATGTGTGTTTTAGTTACCATCTGGGTGTGTACTGATGATGTAGCTCTCAGCAGGTTGCTGCTCTTGTCTCTCCTGCGCCAAGTCATAACTCCCTGTACGTTCAGGAAGACTCCTACAGGGGGCGATAGAGAGTTTTGACTGAAAACTAACACTCAGGACTAAGTCCCGCTGCACAACACTTCGATTCTCCCCCTTTGGTCTCACCAGAGCATATGTATGATAGACCAGGCTGCACTCTGTCCTCTTTTTATCATCCTAAAACATGAACAGTAATATTTAATCTATAATCCGTGAGTTTAGGGCCATGCTAGGCTATTGCTTTAGACTACATGGTAGTGTACATTGCATTTAGTTCCAGGAGATGAGAACAGGGAGCTGCTCAAGATACTGAGGCCTCTCATAGTACCTCTTTTACAGAAGGCATGTCTATGTCTCACCAACAGAGGGCGTAGGTTTATTGAACATTTCTGCCTATGAACATGGGCTGTATGCTTAGAGGTGGTTGTCAGACTTTGGGAGATAATGATTAATGGATCATCGTGATAAATTCAAATATTCATTCACTTTCTATTGTGGATCGGGGGTGACATTGAGCAAGAGGCAGGGTACACCCTGGACAGGTAGTCAGTCTATCTTGGGGTTAACATAGAGAGACAGGCAGCCATTCATACTCACTCATATGGGCAATTTAGAGTAGTTGGTTGAACTAATCGTGTCAAGCATGTTTTTGGACTGTAGGAAAAAACTATAGCACCCGGACGAAACTCACACAGGCACAAGGAGAACAAACTCCACACAGAAAGATTTCAGTCGATTGGCAGGTTTGAACCCAGCACCTTCTTGAGGTGAGACGACTGTGCTAACCACTGCACCGCCCTAAAGCAAATCTTAATATGAATGAGATGTGATGTAAAGGGGCCTTTGTTTAATATAATTACATTAATTCAATTTGTGACATTGGAAATGTACAAGAAACAGCTTCATAGGTTTGGTATTTGAAAACAGGTTGTATGATATTCAGAAGCAGTAAAATGTATAAATATAAGAAAAGGAGTAGTGTTAAAAATTTTAGTGTTTTTGCTCATATAAGATTATTCATCATAGTTTTGTCATGGTTACTTCCTGTTTCTTTGTTGGGAAAATAATAAGATTAATAATATCATTACAATCAATAATATCACTAGGTGCCTGTTACGTAAGCAAGTACGACTTCCGGTACTTTTATTTAATCCATGTTTCTGAAGCCAAATAAATGAGCACATGACTAAACAAACAAATATTGTATTAATACAATGTTAATTAATTGCAACATGCTGCAGTATTTATTTTTTGTTAATCATTTGTTTCTGTATTTTATTTTTTGGTGCAGTGGTTAGCACTGTCGCCTCACAGCAAGAAGGTTCCAGGTTCAAACCTCACAGCCAACAGGGGCCTTTCTGTGTGGAGTTTACCTGTTCTCCCTGTGTCTACTGTATGTGGGTTTTCTCCGGGTGTTCTGGTTTCCCCTATAGTTCAAAGACATGCAGATTAGGTAAAAATACCCAACCACTGGGGTTGCATAAAACAGTGCATACTTAGTGCCGGTTCCAAGCCCGGATAGATTGGAGAGGGAAGGGCATCAGGAATAAAACATGCCAAATCAAATATGTGGATCATGATGATCCGCTGTGGCGACCCCTAACGGGAGCAGCCAAAAGAAGAAAAAGAACATTCTATTCTATTTCTTGCATTATTTTATTTGATGAACAGCACTTTGGTCCACACAAGTGAACATGATCTGAGGAGGGTTATGTGTGTGTGTGTGATACTCACATGCTGATTGGTGAGGCTGGAGGAGAATCAGCATCCTCATAGGACATGTCATTGTCCTGAGAGGACAGAAGAGAGACAGGGTGTGTGTGTGTGTGTGTGTGTGTGTGTGTGTGTGTGTGTGTGTGTGTGTGTGTGTGTTGCAGCAGTTAGAATCAAACGTTTATTATTTTATACAGGAGTGCATTAGGTATTGATGCTTTGCTCACCCCTTCAGGATTTAGAACAGCTTCCATCAGTAGGGTCTGTGCTCTGCTTTCTGTATATTTTCCCCACAAATTCAGAAAACTTTATACAGAACCTGTTCTTACACATATACACACATAAAATATGAATTATAGTTATATCAGGTTCCAAAAAAATTAGTTTCCATAATATACTGACATCATCTATGTAATACCTATCTGATTGTCATCTTATGTAATACCCAACTTATTGTTTTGCATAGCTTCTCCACATCCAACAAATGAAAAACTACACTATAAGATAAACACAACACAATGCCATTTGTGTGTTACTGGATGTATTATGAAAATACAATTTTCAGTGGAACAAGTCTAACAATATTATTTCACAGGGTTGTCAGTTCTATGTAGGCGAAGCACATTTTCTTATCACTGTTGAAACTTTGACTGGAAAATGGCCCCGCCTCTGTCTCTCGGTTCCTCTGTTACTGTTGGTCATGCAGGCCTGCCTACATGCATTCTCATACAAGTGTATTGTATGAGAGCGCCCTTCCCTGCCCTGCCCTGCCCTGCCCTGCCTTTCCCTGCCTCACTTCTAAAACATCTGATCTAGACTATCAAGGGCTTAATAATGAGCAAATGAGCCGGTGTGTCAGGTGTGTTAGAGTGTTAAAACCTGACTCTGTGCAAAATTGTGAATCACCAGGACCAGAGCTGAGCAGTGTTTCTAGTGTTTTTGCTGAGATGAGATCTTACAGGGACAGGGATATTTCTCATGCAAGAATGTGCTCTTGTTTGATAAGCCCTGCTATCAGTCACCAGTCAGCAACATGCACACAATTTGCCTTTAAATCCACACACCAGGGCAGAACTTAATGACTCATTAGACTGTAAATTGATGTAATGGGACTCAAAAACATAGGTGCTAAGCACCTTTTTTTTTCATACAAACTTTGTTCTAGATTTCTATTCTGACTTCTACATTATCGAGTCAGTACAAAAACATTTTAGAATTCTAAACGTTCGTTTTCCAGCACAAAATTAAATGTTACAGAATAAAAAAAGTTTGTATCTTATTACATAAGAGAGCACTTTTCAGATTAAAAAAGAAAACATAATCAAGGCTACTGGGTTTTGGTGCAAAATTAAGAAGTAAGTGTGACAAAGTGTCCAGAAGAACTGTGGCTGATTCTGCAAGATGCTCAGTAAAACCTGCAGCTCATTTCATTATAAAACTGCACTCATTGTACCTCAGACAACTATTTTTTATAAAGCAAAGGGTCGTCTCGCACCACATATTGACTTTGTTTTATTTATTATGGCTTAGTGCTGTTTGTAGTATTTTTTTTTAATGTTGAAACGTTTCATTTCATTATTTTTGAAGCCAT
This sequence comes from Neoarius graeffei, assembly GCF_027579695.1. Taxonomy (NCBI): domain Eukaryota; kingdom Metazoa; phylum Chordata; class Actinopteri; order Siluriformes; family Ariidae; genus Neoarius; species Neoarius graeffei. Next base: position 48,466,146 of record NC_083588.1, on the reverse strand, counting down.
TTTTGGTCTACAGCATTTCTTTACATGTGCCTAAGACTTTTGCACGGTACCGTGTATATATTACACTCTGTACAGGGTTATGTGTTTGACACAGCTGCATTAAACTGTACCACATCATTTTACTGCACGGGTACCCTCAAGGTTGCACTGTATCTGTATTATGTATTTTACATTATACGCATTTAATGTATCACCAAGGTCCATAAGGTCTATTTATTGTGACAGTCAATACTATAATTTTGTACCATTTCATACCTTTTTTTCAGAGAGCATTTGTGCAACACTTTAGAAAAAAAATTCTACTCCCTATTAGAACTCAATCACAAAGTCTGGCATCTTATAAAGTTGTCTGAGTCTATGGCTCATGAATGTGTCCGTCATGGTCTTTGGGCCATTATGCTTCCCACACTCCTCAGTGTATGAACCTATAATAGCCTACAGTACAGAATATTAGTGAAGCTGTGCCTTAAAGTGTATCGTATGATCTAGTATGTTCAAAGTGCTAATCATCTACAGTGTTTAGTACACAATATGTTTATTATATTGAAATAATTATCATTTGCACTTTACAGATATGATGTTCGAATTCCACGTGTATCTAGGTGGCAGATATGAGCTACCTAACTACCTAACAGTTCTTGCTGTATTACATGTATTTTATTCCCTCTCATTTTAATTACGGCTACAGTTTTAAAGCAGAGACAAACTTTCTACAGTTATCCTTAATGGCCACGTTGGTTCAATGGATTATTTCTCATAAGCCCCTCCTCTTCTGTGGTGCATGGTGAGATGGGTTAGCCTAAAAAGTGCCTATTTCTAATTGATTCATTTGTTCAACAAATACCACACATATTTTTTCACTGTACTACACTTGATTGTATTTCATTGACGCTTACATTATGTAATAGCAGCTATGAACAGTCAATCGCTCACCAGCTTCTCTTTTTTTGTCTCTTTTGAAGTCAATAATAAAAAGCAGCTTGTTATGAGAAAACTGAAAGCCTTCTATCATGAAGACTCGCTATGGTGGAAAGCTTACTGACTGTTCCATTACAGGCATTTAGCGGACACTCTTTTCCAAAGCAACATACCCAGGGCAGTCTAGGAAGTAGTTGGGGGGTTAGGTGCCTTGCTCAAGGGCACTTCAGCCATTCATGCTGGTCCAGGGAATCAAATCGGCAACCTTTTGGTCCCAAAGCTGCTTCTCTAACCATTCAGCCATGGCTTCCTTCATACAGAGCATTGACACTGAAGACTCCTTCCATAAATGTGGAGTAACCATATCCTGATACAAAACTTCACCATGTCAAAGATTACACACATTTCCTTTTCAAGAACACATTTATAAATTCATTCAAATTACTTGGAGCATCTCATATTACTATTATTAGTCTCATCTTATTCAGAATGTCCACCATTCAACTTCTTATGATTGTCTTGTTATTATAGAGACGCTCAGACATATCAGAATGAACGCATTAAAATAACCCTGTGATTTGTAGTGCAGCTGTTACCACATCTGAGGCACTGTTAGAGAAAAATGAACACCTTCTGATCAGTCAGAGTTCAACAGTGCTGTGGTATAATGCCATGTAGTATAGCAGAGCATTGGTTTTAATTCATTTGAACCTAGGTTGCCTATTTCTTTGTACACTTAGTAGCTACTTTAGAACTTACGGTTGAAAGTGTAAGCAGCGTAGCTTAGCAAAATTAAATTTGGGTCTTGTTGCATATTAGCTGTGAAGCTGCAAATTTAGAACGGGAGGTACAATTGTGTTTCGCTTAAAGCAGCAGAATGGCCTGTGTCAGCCTTGCCTGTGACAAACCTTCATAGATATGGGAATTATCAAACACATGCCAGCATGCTGCACACCCATGCACACCCAAAATATGAAAACTGGCATCCACTGCAAATGCTCCCTGAATTCGAAAGAGATGCTGCATCATGTTAATATTTAATGAATACACTTAGTTAATAAAGAACTAAGGATATAAATAAAGAAACACTAATGAACTTTAAAATAGATGTTTTCTATTTATTTTTCTTTTAAGTTGAGGTTTGCTGTCATTGGTTGAGTAAAAATGTTCAGGCTTAAAATGTGATATTTAGCTCAAATAATCGAATCTAGTACAACTGACTTGTCTTGTGATGATAAATAAAATTCATGTTAAATGAAAGTGTCTGTAATACACTCTTAGAAATGAGTTCCTCAAGGGTTCATTGAATAATAAAGGGTTTTTAGTTTCTTAAACTGGTTCTACTCTGAAATGGAACCCTGTTCTACATAAAACTTTTAAGGGTTTCTCCAGAAGGAAAAATCCTTTAATGTGGTTTAGGCAATATATATATATATATATATATTTTTTTTTTTTTTTTTTGTAAGAGCACAATAATTTGAACCTTATTTTTGTCCCTTTTTTTAAATATTGAGACCCGATCTTATACAAAATTTGTATGAATTCTGAAAAGTAAGTACAGTATAATGTTGGGCTTCTCTAGATATAAATAAATAAATAAAAATTACTGCTGTGTTGCCTTATGCAAATTCTTACTGCATTGGCCTGACCTGCAAATTTTTAATACAATTTTCAAGACATTAATGTACACAAATTTCATGATCACAGTCATAGATGATGCTATTATTTTGTGGACACACCCTTACCTGGATCCAGGTGTTTCTGGAGGTTCTTTATTGTCTTGGATTATGGAGATCCGCAGCTGCGCTGTGAAACCCGCTGTCTTCCAGGACAGGAGTAACCGCGCAGGGGGTGTAAGAAAGATAGATAGATCGAAAAAAGAGAGTGATGGTTCAAAGGGAAACACCCATTCTGACGCCATAGCAGTCATGTAAAGAGGAATGAAGTACAAATTGATGTCTTGCCACCCCACTCACCCCCTCCCCTTGCTGAGCACCCAGGGTGGCAGAAGGGTGATAAGCACCCAATGCACAGAATGTGTTATCAATAAAGGCCAGTATACTACGTACAGGGATACCCCAAATCTCCTCGCATAATATTATTCCCCAGTTGCCATGGACAGTGGTCTAGTCAAAGTACACAAGAGCAATGTCGAAAGATAGAGGCAGTAAAACAATAGAATAAGGCAGTTATGGTGTTTGAGAGATATGAAGATTGACCATGATGGTGATAGGATCTTGTAATCAGCATGAAAGCATCTGGTATTTTAACATCAGCTTGTTTACTGGTTGGGATTCCTTTTTCAGAGGGCTTCCCCTTCATGGTCCTCCTCTGATCAGTTTGATATGTAGGTTTTTTGTTGTTGTTTTTTTCCACTGAGTCATCCATATTTGTAATGATGCTGCCAAAGAGCTGCTTTGGTTCATGTTTCTTGCAGGGCATCTTCACATCAGTGACTGAAATATACCTGCAAGTAAACATGATTGGTATGAGGCAGCAAAATGATCCAGATGTGCAAAATGTTGCAAATGTTATCTATAAAGGCCAGTTTACAGCAAAGACACCCCAAACCTCCGATCATAATATAATTCTCCAGTTGCCATGGACAGTGGTCTAATCAAAGAACACAAGAGTGATGGAGAAATGTAGAGGCAGTAAAACAGTAGGGCAGCCATGGTGTTTGAAAGATGTGAAGATTGACCATGATGGTGGTAGGATCTTGTAATCAGCATGAAAGCATCTGGTATTTGAACGTCAGCTTGTTTACTGGTTGGGATTCCCTTTTCAGAGGGCTTCCCCTTCGTGGTCCTCCTCTGATCAGTTGGATATGTAGGTTTTTTTTCCGCTGAGTCATTCATGTTTGTAATGATGCTGCCAAAGTGCTGCTTTGGTTCATGTTTCTTGCAGGGCATCTTCACATCAGTGACTGAAATATACAGTAATGTTTGAAAGTTTGTGAACCCCTTAGAATTTTCTATATTTCTGCATAAATATGACCTAAAACATCATCAGATTTTCACATAAGTCCTAAAAAATAGATAAAAAGAACCCAGTTAAACAAATGAGACAAAAATATTATACTTGGTCATTTATTTATTGAGGAAAATGATCCAATATTGCATGTCTGTGAGTGGCAAAAGTATGTGAACCTCTAGGATTAGCAATTAATTTGAAGGTGAAATTAGAGTCAGGTGTTTTCAATCAATGGGATGACAATCAGGTGTGAGTTGGCACCCTGTTTTATTTAAAGAACAGGGATCTATCAAAGTCTGATCTTCACAACACATGTTTGTGGAAGTGTATCATGGCACGAACAAAGGAGATTTCTGAGGACCTCAGGAAAAGCGTTGTTGATGCTCATCAGGCTGGAAAAGGTTACAAAACCATCTCTAAAGAGTTTGGACTCCACCAATCCATAGTCAGACAGATTATGTACAAATGGAGGAAATTCAAGATCATTGTTACCCTCCCCAGGAGTGGTCAACCAACAAAGATCACTCCAAAAGCAAGGTGTGTAATAGTTGGCAAGATCACAAAGGACCCCAGGGTAACTTCTAAGCAACTGAAGGCCTCTCTCACATCGGCTAATGTGTCCACATTAGTGAGTCCATGAGTCCACCATCAGGAGAACACTGAACAACAATGGTGTGCATGGCAGGGTTGCAAGGAGAAAGCCACTGCTCTCCAAAAAGAACATTGCTGCTCATCTGCAGTTTGCTAAAGATCATGTGGACAAGCCAGAAGGATATTGAAAAAATGTTTTGTGGATGGATGAGACCGAAATAGAACTTTTTGGTTTAAATGAGAAGAGTTATGTTTGGAGAAAGGAAAACAATGCATTCCAGCATAAGAACCTTATCCCATTTGTGAAACGTGGTGGTGGTAGTATCATGGTTTGGGCCTGTTTTGCTGCATCTGGGCCAGGACGGCTTGCCATCTTTGATGGAACAATGAATTCTGAATTATACCAGCAAATTCTAAAGGAAAATGTCAGGACATCTGTCCATGAACTGAATCTCAAGAGAAAGTGGGTCATGCAGCAAGACAACGACCCTAAGCCCACAAGTCGTTCTACCAAAGAATGGTTAAAGAAGAATAAAGTTAATGTTTTGGAATGGCCAAGTCAAAGTCCTGACCTTAATCCAGTCGAAATGTTGTGGAAGGACCTGAAGCAAGCAGTTCATGTGGGGAAACCCACCAACATCCCAGAGTTGAAGCTGTTCTGTACGGAGGAATGGGCTAAAATTCCTCCAAGCCAGTGTGCAGGACTGATCAACAGTTACCAGAAACATTTAGTTGCAGTTATTGCTGCACAAGGGGGTCACACCAGATACTGAAAGCAAAGGTTCACATACTTTTGTCACTCACAGATATGTAATATTGGATCATTTTCCTCAATAAATAAATGACCAAGTATAATATTTTTGTCTCATTTGTTTAATTGGGTTCTTTTTATATACTTTTAGGACTTGTTTGAAAATCTGATGATGTTTTAGGTCATATTTATGCAGAAATATAGAAAATTCTAAAGGGTTCACAAACTTTCAAGCACCACTGTATCTGTACGTAAACATGATTGGTATGAGGTAGCAATATGGTCCAGATGTGCAAAATGTTGCAAATGTTATTAATAAAGGCCAGTTTACAGCAAAGACACCCCAAACCTCCTATCAGAATATAATTCTCCAGTTACCATTGACAGTGGTCTAGTCAAAGAACACAAGAGCAATGTAGAAATCTAGAGACAGTAAAACAGTAGGGCAGCCATGGTGTTTGAGAGATGTGAAGACTGACCATGATGGTGGTAGGGTCTTGTAATCAGCATGAAAACATCTTATTTTTTTAACATCAGCTTGTTTACTGGTTGGGATTCCCTTTTCAGAGGGCTTCCCCTTCGTGGTCCTCCTCTGATCAGTTGGATATGTAGGTTCTTTTTTTTCCGCTGAGTCATTCATGTTTGTAATGATGCTGCCAAAGAGCTGCTTTGGTTAATATTTCTTGCAGGGCATCTTCACATTCATAACTGAAATATACCTGCAAGTAAACATCATTGGTATGAGGTAGAAAAATGATCCAGATGTGCAAAATGTTACAAATGTTATTGATAAAGTCCAGTTTACATCAAAGATACCCCAAACCTCCTATCATAATATTATTCCCCAGTTGCCATGGACAGTGATCTAGTCAAAATACACAAGAACGATGTAGAATGGTAGAGGCAGTAAAACAGTAGAATAGGGCAACTATGGTGTTTGAGAGATATGAAGATTGACCGTGATGGTGGTAGGATCTTGTAATCAGCATGAAAGCATCTGGTATTTTAACATCAGCTTGTTTACTGGTTGGGATTCCCTTTTCAGAGGACTTCCCCTTCACGGTCCTCCTCTGATCAGTTGGATATGTAGGTTTTGTTTTGTTTTTTTCCACTGAGTCATTCATTTTTGTAATGATGCTGCCAAAGAGCTGCTTTGGTTAAATGTTTCTTGCAGGGCATCTTCAAATTAGTGGCTGAAATATACCTGTAAGTAAGTAAGCATGATTGGTATGAGGTAGCAAAATAATCCAGATGTGCAAAATGTTGCAAATGTTATCAATAAAGGCCAGTTTACAGCAAAGATACTTCATGCTTCCTGTTATGTCCAGTTCAGGCCAGTTCGATTATGCTTAAAGCATTGTGTTATGTCTGAGTATGTTGTGTTCTGTTGCTTGGGTCTTGCCCGCGGTTCGGGGTTCTAGCAAGTAAACACGAGGAGTTAAACTTCACCCGCTGTGTTCCGTGTGCTTCATTTTATTCACTACACGTTTTCAAACGTAACATTGGCGACGAGGATGGCTGACATAAACCTACCACCACCCGCACCATTCCTCGCACTGCCAGGTGAGCCACCGATTCCTTGGACCCGCTGGATTCAGTCATTTGAAACCTTCCTCCTAGCAGTGGGACTGACCAATGTGCCTGCCGCACGTAAGAAAGCGCTGCTGCAGCATTGCCTGGGAGCCGAAGGTCAGCGTGTGCTTGGAGCACTCGAGTCAGGTACCGTTAGTGATTACAAAAAAGCACTGGAACTTCTGAATGCCCACTATGCTGCCCCACAGAGCGCCCTTTTGCGTCGATTTCTGTTTCGTCAAAGACATCAGTTGTCTGGTGAGCCTGTGCATCAGTATGTAGCAAACTTGCGTGCATTGGTCAGCTCATGCAAATTCGGTGCACTGCAGGATGAGATGATCCGCGATCAGCTAATTGAGCATACAAACAATGCAAAAGTGCATGAAACTCTCCTGCTGGAAGCTGATGATTTAACACTTACGAAAGCCATGACTATTGCCTTACAAATAGAGAGTGCAGCCGCATACACATCAGCTTTGTCAAACCCACAAGCAATCGCAGACGCCCCCGCTCCTTCACCCATGCCCGTTCCGTCACCGGAGGCTAGCCAGGAGGCAGCCGACTCTCCTGCAATCCAAATGCTTCGACGTCAATCTCGCCCCCGGCCACGCCCACAGCCTCCTCCACAGCCGTGTAATAACTGTGGCTCGTCCTCTCACCAGTCTAGAGCCCAAAATTGTCCCGCTCGTGGCCAAATCTGCCGAAATTGTGGTAAACGTAATCACTTTGCCACTGTGTGCCACTCTGCTCCAGTGTCAGACCAAGCCACGTCACATGCCCCCAGTGTCATTCACAATGTCAACTCACAGCCAACTTCATTCAAAACATGCTCTGTGCAGTTAAATGATGTGTGTATCCCACTGCTCGTGGACACTGGTGCAAGCGTGTCTCTCCTGAACATGCACACATGCAACTCTTTCTTTAGTGCACTGCCCCTGTCTGCACCAACTACCTCCCTGTCAGCTTATGGGGATGAAAAAATCGATTTAGTGGGGTCCATTAAACTGGCTGTGGGGTATGGCAATAAGGTCGTATCCAGTTTCCTCTTCCAAGTTTCCCGTCGTGGAGCCAACCTGATGGGTCTGGACCTCTTCTCAGCGCTGGGATTCTCCCTGGTGGACACAAAGGGAACTGCAATTCTGGCTGTCACCACTTCATGGCAGCAAAAGCGGCCACTACTGTTCGAGGGCTTGGGCTGCCTCACCATCTTTGCCCACCAGCCTCTGTTGAACCCCGACATCAAACCAGTCATACAACCCCTCCGCCGCGTCCCTCTGGCTCTCCATGATGATGTCACCACTGAGCTCAAGCAGATGCTGGACGATGGCGTCATCGAAGCTGTGAATGCATCGCCCTGGATCTCAAACCTGGCAGTGGCAAAGAAGAAGTCTGGGGGCCTACGTGTGTGTGTCGATCTGCGTGCAGTGAACAAGGCAATTATCCCAGATAAGTTTCCCCTTCCAACTGCAGAGGAGCTCACTGCTCAGTTTCATGGCTCAACAGTGTTCTCCAAACTTGACCTCAAGCAAAGCTACCTGCAGGTGCCCCTCCACCCCAGCAGCAGGAACCTGACAACCTTTGTGTCTCATGTTGGGGTGTTCCGCTACACCCGCATGCCCTTCGGGATGACCTCCACCCCCAGCTGTTTCCAAAAGATCATGGCAACTGTCTTGGCTGGCATACCAGGCGTGGCCATTTACCTAGATGATGTTGTGGTTCATGGGGCCACCCCTGAGAGCCATGACGACCGCCTCCACCGAGTCTTTGCAGCCCTCAGCAAACACACACTTACCCTCAACACTGAAAAGTGCGTCTTCTCTGCACCAGTTATTGAGTATGTGGGTTTTCAGGTGTCAGCAAAAGGCATCTCCCCAATTCACTCGAACGTGGAAGTGATTCTGGCCATCCCAGAGCCCACCTCAGCTGCGCACCTTCCTCCTTTTTGGGGATGACGGGCTACTACTTGAAGTTTCTCCCTCACTACTCTGCTATTACTGCTCCACTGCGACAACTGCTGCGTAGGGAGGAGCCGTGGGTGTGGTCACCGGAGTGCTCTGATGCCGTGCACACACTCAAAACTCAGCTCACAACAACTCCAGTGCTAGCCCACTTCAACATTGCCAGCCCAACCTTTGTCACATGTGATGCGTCGGCTACAGCCATCGGAGCAGTATTGTCACAGGTGCAAGCAGGTGTGGAGAAGCCGATCGCCTTTGCCTCATGGGCACTTAGCCCTACTGAGCAGCGGTACTCCGTAGGTGAGCGCAAAGCATTAGCCTGCATCTGGGCCTGCGAGAGGTGGCACCTGTACCTCTACGGCCGTGCTTTCACCCTGAGAATGGACCATCAAGCTTTAACTGCTTTACTCTCGACGTCTGGGACAGGCCACAGACCACTAAGGCTACACCGCTGGGCCGACCGCCTGCACCAATATAACTTCGACCTGAAGTTCACCCCTGGCCGAGATAATGTGGTGGCTGACCTGCTGTCGCGCTCCGTCTCACCACACCCTGTCACACACACGCATACTGACTCAGAGCATGCTGAACAGGACATGGTCCAGATGTTACACACCCCATTACAGACCACAGTATCGCTGCAAGAGCTAAAAGAGGCATCCGAGCTTGACCCTGTCCTCTCCCAGCTTCGCGACTACATCCAGAATGGCTGGCCTCACAAGGTGCCCGACGAGCTGGCTCCATTCTCCAGGGTAAAGCAGGAGCTGTCCTGTTGGAATGAGACTTGTGTGGCACATGGCCTCTGCACCGTCATCCCTACTGCCCTGCGTGCACGTGTTCTAACCATGGCTCATGAGGGCCACCTGGGCATTGTAAAGCTGAAGCAGCGCTGCAGAGATCTGGTCTGGTGGCCTGGTATAGACAAAGAAATCGAGGCCCTAGTAAAGGACTGCTCAGCCTGCCTTCTAAGTGGCAAGACAGGTCACCAGCCGCCCCCACCCCTGCAACCACTAGCCTGGCCAACTCAGCCCTGGGACCATCTACAGCTGGACATTTGTGGAGAAATACAGGGTGTACCCCACCACCAACACTTCCTGGTCGTTGCATATGACCTTCACTCAAAATGGCCCGAGCTCATCACCACTGGCTCAGTGACCTCGCAAGTTATAATTGACTTCCTGGACTCTCTCTTTGCCCGCTGGGGTCTACCAAACACTATTACAACCGACAATGGCCCACAGTTGACCTCATCCGAGTTCACCACATACCTCAAAGCTAAGGGTATCCGCCACATCCGCACAGCGTACTACCACCCCCAAGCTAACGGAGGGGTTGAACGCTTTCACCAATCACTGAAGAACAGCATCAGGGCACACCTGGTCCAGGGCTGGGCCTTTCCACAGGCCCTATGTCACACACTACTCCATTACAGGGCCACCCAACACTCTACAACAGGGGTCTCCCCAGCACTCCTCATGCTCGGCCGTGAGCTTCGCCTCCCCCTGGACAGACTGAGCCCTGAATCGCCCCGGAGGCCGCCACCCAGGGTCAAGGCCTCTGTCACTCGCCAGCAGAGGCGCATGAAGCAGGCATTTGACCACTCAGCATGTGCTAAGGCCCCTGACATCAAGCCCATGGAGTGGGTTAGGGTCTGCAGGCCCCACAGGGGCAACAAACTGGCCTCATATTGGTCAGCCCCTCTCCAAGTTACTCGCCAGCTAGGCCCAGCCACTTTCCTGCTCAGTGATGGCAGCCGTTGGCATGCAAGTCGTCTCCGCAGAGTGGCACCTCCAAAGCTCACACCACCTGTGACACCACATGTCATTCCTCCAGCTAGCCACTATACTTCAGCCCCTGAGCAGGCACCTCAGATAGCCCCTGAGGAAATCACAGATACACCTATCAACCTGCCACCGACAATGGGTACTAGTACTAGCCCATCTGAGACCACCCACTCACAGTTTTGTGCCTCCCCGCAGCCCGTCCACACTCGAGCCCGTCCTGCATACTTGGAGGACTTTGAACTTTGAATCTACATTTCATGCTTGAAATTCAGTAGGAGGGGGGGAAATGTTATGTCCAGTTCAGGCCAGTTCGATTATGCTTAAAGCATTGTGTTATGTCTGAGTATGTTGTGTTCTGTTGCTTGGGTCTTGCCCGCGGTTCGGGGTTCTAGCAAGTAAACACGAGGAGTTAAACTTCACCCGCTGTGTTCCGTGTGCTTCATTTTATTCACTACACGTTTTCAAACGTAACACTTCCATCTTCTGACACACTTTATGGAGATGCTGATTTCCTTTTCCAGCAGGACTTAGCACCTGCCCACAGTGACAAAACTACTACCAAATGGCTTGCTGACCATGATATTACTGTGCTTGACTGGTGAGCCAACTTGCCTGACCTGAACCCCATGGAGAATCTATGGTCTATTGTCAAGAGGAAGATGAGAAACACCCAACCCAAAAATTAACTTAAGCTTCAATAATACCTCAGCAGTGCCACAGGCTGATCGCCTGCATGTCATGCCACATTGATGTGGTAATTTGTGGTAAAGGAGCCCCAACTAAGTGTTAAGTAGATACATGAACATACTTTTGAAAAATTGGAAATTTCTGTATTGTAAATCCTTTTTTGATTGATCTTAGAAAATATTCTAATAATCTGAGATACTGGATTTCTGATTTTCATGAGCTGTAAGCCATAATCATCAAAATTAAAACAAAAAAGGCTCGATATATTTCACTTGTATTGAATATATGAAAGTTTACCTTTTTGAATTAAGCCATGAAAAAAAAACTTTCACAGTATTCTTATTTTTCAAGATGCACCAGTATATTTGCTTAACTCGAGTTAACCAAGTTCTATCTACAGATATTAAATCCAGACATTTTGGCACCCTTTTGACCACTTCTTTTTAAAGAATATTTCAAGTCTCTTGAGGTTTGTAGGCCACTCTCTATTCAGACCAGAAGATTTTGTCAGGAATGCAGGTGACAGATGTAAAAGCTGAAAGAGAGTTTATTCAGGCAAACTAGCAGACAAATCCAAATCATGACACAGAAAGCAGAGTCAAAAAACAGGCAATGATCAGACAAAGCACAAACAGGATGTCAGAGGTAATATTAAAAAGCAAAGTGTAATTTAAAAAAAAAAAAAGCCAGAATCAGCAGCACAAAAACAAAGGCTTGGTAAAGCCAGACACAAGGAACTACACATAGCATGATGCTGCCACCACCATGCTTTGTCATGGGTATGGTGTTCTTTGCATGATAATACTAATACTAGCTTGTTTTTTTGCCAAACATATCTTTTAGAATTATGCTCAAAAAATTCTACCTTGGTCTCATCAGACCATAACACAATTTTTCACACAGTTGAGGGCTATTTAGGCATGAGAAGGGCTTTTCTTTCACCACTTTACCCCATAGCCCAGACATGTGAAGAATATGAGAGATTGTTGTCACATATACAGAGAGACCAGTACTTGTCAGATATTTCTGGAGCTCTTTTAATGTTGCCACTGGTCTCTTGGGAGCCTCCATGATATGTTTTCTTCTTGTCATTTTCTCAATTTTGGTGGGATGTTTTGTTCTTGGTAATGTTATTATGGTGCCCGGTTTACTCCACTTGTTGATGATGGTCTTCTCGATGTGCCCCTATCCTGATCAATACTTTTCAACAGTGAGATCCTGTACATGCTTTGTAAGCTCTTCCACAAACTATGGCTTCAGCAGTCAGATGAAACCAAGAAGAGGTAAAAAAAATTAGACAGAAACAGCTTATCTTTATTTGGGGCTTAATCAGAATCACTCCTTTGATGAGAAGGGTATGATAATTACTTTTGAACATCCATCCAGCATCTGTAGCCGCTTATCCTGTACAGGGTTGCAAGCAAGCTGGAGCCTATCCCAGCTGACTATGGGCAAGAGGTGGGGTAAACCCTGGACAAGTCACCAGGTCACTGCAGGGCTGACACATAGAGACAAGCAACAATTCACTCACGCCTATAGTTAATTTAGAGCCACCAATTAACCTAAGCTGCATGTTTTTGGACTGTGGGGGAAACCGGAGCACCCAGAGGAAACCCACGCAGACACAGGGAGAACATGCAAACTCTACACAGAAAGGCTCCCGTCGGCCGCTGGGCTCGAACCCAGGACCTTTTTGCTGTGAGGCGATAGTGCTAACCACTACACCACCATGCTGTCCCCTACTTTTGAACATCCATCCATCCATCCATTATCTGTAGCCACTTATCCTGTTCTACAGGGTTGCAGGCAAGCTGGAACCTATCCCAGCTGACTATGGGCAAGAGGCGGGGTACCCCCTGGACAAGTTGCCAGGCCATCGCAGGGCTGACACAGAGACAAACAACCATTCACACCTACGGTCAATTTAGAGCCACCAATTGGCCTAACCTGCATGTCTTTGGACTGTGGGGGAAACCGGAGCACCCGGAGGAAACCCATACAGACATGGGGAGAACATGCAAACTCCACATGGAAAGGCCCCTGGGCTCAAACCCAGAACCTTCTTGCTGTAAGGTGGCACTGCTAACCACTACACCACCGTGCCACCCATATGATAAATACTTTTTGAATAATATTTGTGAATAGTTGTTGGCTCTTTCATTAAAATAAGAATTTTCAAGCTCGTAGCCTACAGGCAGTATGGATAATATGGCTGAGACCACTGACAATAGCTGCACATATTTTGCTTTTCTAAAAGCTAATCATGAATATGGAAGCCTTGGTGATATTTTGATGCTGTATTTGAATTTGACGCCTGTCTTGTTCGTTGAAGTATCAAAATGTTGCCCGTGTGTGAACACACCCACAGAACAGGCAGTGATAGGCTCTATCTACACAAGGACAAGCACACTGTGAGGAGTTATTATCAGCTGCCAGAGTTCATGCATAAGGCGTACCTACGTGCCAAACTGGGTGGTGGAGTGTAGTTGTATAATACACAACAACACTCTGTTCCACGTATCAGCTCCTTATTAGTGTTCATACTGGAGATCTTTCATGTTGCTGACTGAACCAGAGCTATTATTTTTCCTGTTTTGTTATTTGCATTTAGAGTGATGCTAAGCCCTGATAAACCTGAAAAAACTCATGAAAACATTGCTAGAGAATAACTGCAGATGATGTGCAGATGATTTGACTACAGATCCCACAAACTAATTTACATCTGAATGCCAGGAAGGTGAGGCGGCACGGTGGTGTAGTGGTTAGTGCTGTCGCCTCACAGCAAGAAGGTCCGGGTTCGAGCCCCGTGGCCGGCGAGGGCCTTTCTGTGCGGAGTTTGCATGTTCTCCCCGTGTCCGTGTGGGTTTCCTCCGGGTGCTCCGGTTTCCCCCACAGTCCAAAGACATGCAGGTTAGGTTAACTGGTGACTCTAAATTGACTGTAGGTGTGAATGTGAGTGTGAATGGTTGTCTGTGTCTATGTGTCAGCCCTGTGATGACCTGGCGACTTGTCCAGGGTGTACCCCGCCTTTTGCCCGTAGTCAGCTGGGATAGGCTCCAGCTTGCCTGCGACCCTGTAGAACAGGATAAAGCGGCTAGAGATAATGAGATGAGATGAGATGCCAGGAAGGTGCCGGAAGATGAAAATCCATTTCAACTGTCGAGGCCACATTTGTTGTTCGCCCATATGAGCTTATACAATATAATTAATTCATTTATTTTTATTATATGATGAGCCTGTAATACATTTTGTTTACAACAGAGAACCTGTTTTTAACCTTTTTAAATGTATTTATTATAAATGACACACTTTTATGTAGCCTGTCAATAATCTTCACAATAATCTGCAGATTCACATTAAAAATATCTCAATGAATATTAAGGCTTTGGGTTGCGAGTTTAATCTCAGTTACTTCTACTGTTGTGTCCTTGAGCAGATCCCTTAACCCTCATCTGCTCAGTTGTATTTTGTCTCAGCTGTAAGTGTCTTGGGATAAACGTGTCAGGCAAATGTAAAATACAGTTGGCTGTTAAATGACTATTAAATAAAATTTAACTATTAAAGAAAGAAAAGAAAGAAAGCACAACTTTATTCATCACACGCTTGTCAAGTCAAGTCAAGTTTATTTTTATAGCGCTTTTAACAATAAACTTTGTTGCAAAGCAGCTTTACACAATTTGAACGACTTAAAACATGAGCTAATTTTATCCCTAATCTATCCCCAATGAGCAAGCCTGTGGCGACGGTGGCAAGGAAAAACTCCCTTAGACGACATGAGGAAGAAACCTCGAGAGGAACCAGACTCAAAAGGGAACGCATCCTCATTTGGGCAACAACAGACAACATGACTATAATATTAACAGTTTTAACAATAAGTCAGTTTTGTTGATGTTATAACTCTTCACTGATGGAAACTTGAGTGCAAAACTGTTCATGACAACTGCAGTCCTAAAGTTAGCAAGTCAACTGTAGTCCTCAGCCATAAAAGCATTACTGTAAGAGTCCAGAGCGTCCTCCAAGTGTGACTTTCAACTGTCCTCATAGGGCCGTCCTCCACAGGAGCGATGCGATGAGACTCCAACCAGACACAGGGCACCAGGATGGATCAAGCAGGTCTGAGGAGCAGAAGAGGGCAGCTTCTCAATCCCAGGACGAACATGTAACTCAGAGGGACAGATTTGGAGGGGGGGGGAGAGAGAGAGAGAGAGAGAGAGAGAGAGAGAGAGAGAGGGAGAGAAAACACAGGTTGTTAGGTATGCCCAATGTCACCTGAATAAGTAGGAACAGTATACATGTTGCACTGAGTACAAGCAGAGACTCCGGCAACTAACTATGACAGCATAACTAAAAGGGGAGAGCCAGAAGGTAACACAGGCATGAGGGAGCCCCAGGACATAAAGCAGCAGCCACTACACCGTCAACAAACTCGAGTGAGCAAGCGAGTGGGGACTGGCAGCATCCATACATCCCAGTTTACCAAAACACTCTACGTCTGAGGACCCTCCAGATCTACACCTTTACCTCATAAACACCATTAACAAAAGGCTTGACTAAACAGATATGTTTTCAGCCTAGACTTAAATGCTGAGACTGTGTCTGATTCCCGAACACTATTTGGAAGGCTGTTCCATAACTGTGGGGCTTTGTAAGAAAAGGCTCTGCCCGCTGATGTAGCCTTCACTATACGAGGTACCAGCAGATAGCCTGCACCTTTTGATCTAAGTAGGCGTGGCGGGTCATAGAGGAGCAGAAGTTCACTCAGGTACTGTGGTGCGAGACCATTTAGTGCTTTAAAGGCCAATAGTAGTATTTTATAATCAATACGAAATTTGATTGGGAGCCAATACAGTGTGGATAAGACAGGGGTGATGTGGTCATATTTTCTAGTTCTAGTAAGGACTCTTGCTGCTGCATTTTGAACTAACTGGAGCTTGTTTATGCACTTATTGGAACATCCAGACAGTAAGGCATTACAATAATCCAACCTGGAGGTAACGAAAGCATGAACTAGTTTTTCCACGTCATGTAGTGACATTAAATTTCTTATCTTAGCAATATTTCTGAGATGAAAGAAAGCTATCCGGGTGATGTTATTAATGTGAGTTTCGAATGAAAGACTGGGGTCAATAATCACTCCGAGGTCTTTTACTGCTGCACGTGAAGAAACAGAAAGGCCATCCAGAGTTACTGTGTAATCAGAAAACTTACTTCTAGCTGCATGTGGTCCTCGTACAAGTACTTCAGTCTTGTCAGAGTTAAGCAGAAGGAAATTAATAAGCATCCAGTGTCTAATGTCCTTTACACATTCCTCAGTTCTATTAAGCTGGTGTCTCTCATCAGGTTTTGCAGAAACATACAGCTGTGTGTCATCAGCATAAGAGTGGAAACTAATACAATGTTTATGAATAATATCACCCAGAGGTAACATATATAAAGAAAAAAGCAGTGGACCCAAGACAGAACCTTGTGGAACACCAAACTTTACCTCAGTACGTCTAGAAATATCACCATTTATATCAACATACTGATAACAATCAGTTAAATAAGACCTGAGCCAGGAGAGGGCCGTTCCCTTAACTCCCACAACATTTTCTAGTCTATCCAGAAGAATGGAATGATCAATGGTATCAAATGCTGCACTAAGGTCAAGCAACACAAGTAGCAAGACACAGCCCTGATCAGACGCCAACAGTAGGTTGTTTACTACTTTAACCAAAGCTGTCTCTGTGCTATGATTAGGTCTAAATCCTGACTGATACATTTCATGGATGTTATTCCTATGTAAATATGAGCATAACTGCTGTGCCACAGCTTTTTCAAGGATCTTGGAGATAAAGGGGAGGTTTGATATTGGCCGATAATAGGACAGCTGACAGGGATCAAGGTCAGGTTTTTTAATCAGGGGTTTGATAACTGCTAGTTTAAAGGATTTAGGTACATAGCCAATTGTAAGAGAAGAATTTATTATTTTTAGAAGTGGTTCAATTACTTCAGGTTATCTGTTTGAATAGATGTGTAGGTAAGGGATCTAGTATGCAAGTTGAGGCTTTTGATGCCGAGATTAATGAAAGTAATTCAGTTTCTTTTAGGGGAGTAAAACATTCTAATTGATGATGTGATACAGTTATATTGTTAACTACAGGGTCACTTACACTGTCTGACCTTAAATTAGTAGTTTGAATTTTTTGTCGGATATTCTCAATTTTGTCATTAAAAAAATTCATGAAGTCGTTGCTACTACATACTTCAGGTGTGCATGTGTCTATAGTGGACTTATTCCTGGTTAATTTTGCTACAGTATTAAATAGAAATCTAGGATTATTTTTGTTATCTTCTATTAGGGAGAGAGATATGTTGATCTCGCAGCACTAAGAGCTTTTCTATACTTCAGGAAGCTCTCCTTCCATGCTAATTTGAACGCTACCAATTTTGTTTGACGCCATTTACGTTCCAATTTTCGAGTGGTCTGTTTTAATGTGCGAGTGTCATCATTATACCAGGGTGTTAATTTTTTGTCTCTGACCATTTTCCTTTTAAGAGGAGCTACATTGTCTAAGGTATGGCAGAATGTTGACTCTAAGCATTCAGTTGCCTGATTAAGTTCTGCAGGGGCTGACAGTGACCCAATCAAAGTTGATAACTCTGGGAGATCATTTATAAAGCTCTGTGCAGTAGTTGACGTGAAAGTACGTTTAATACAGTAGCGTGGTGAGGTGCATATATTATTACTCAGACATATTTTGAATGAGAGGAGACAATGATCTGAGATAATTTCAGATTGTGGAAGTATGACTATATTGTCTACGTTTAACCCGAATGTTAGTATTAGATCGAGGGTGTGACCACCATTATGGGTCAGTCCTATGACATTCTGATTAATCCCCACTGAATCTAAAATGGACACAAACGCTGTTTTTAAAGGGTCTTCTGGGTTATCAAAGTGAATATTAAAATCTCCGACAACTAAAGCTTTGTCTAAGGAAATAACCAGATCTGAGATAAAATCTGCAAATTCAGAAAGAAACTCAGAATATGGCCCCGGGGGCCTGTAAATAATAAGTAATGGAATTAACTGGGTAGACTTATTTTTCGAGGCTACATACATTATATGAGTATGAAGAACTCCAAATGTATTAAATTTATAACCAGGTTTTTGTGTTACACCTAGATAATCATTATAAATAACCGTGATGCCTCCTCCTCTGCCAGTTAGACGAGGCTGGTGTATATAACTGTATCCAGGAGGACTTGCTTCATTTAATGCTATATATTCATTTGACTTAATCCATGTTTCAGTTAAACACAGTACATTAAACTCCTGATCAGTAATGAGTTCATTAACCATTAGTGCTTTAGATGTAAGAGATCTAATATTTAATAGCCCCACCTTTAGATCAATGGTGCTGGCAGCGGCTGTACAGTCAGTATGATCGAATTTTATATTCATTCGGTTACTGGAACAAACTCTCTGAATATTTCTACCTTTTTGTTTAGCTCGGGGAACAGACACAGTCTCGATGTAGTGGACCCTGAGTGACGACTCTGTGCAGCTAGCAGACAGTCGGTTTAGCCTGTTTGTCTGCTCCCTGGCCTTGGCTCTGGATTGTCAGAAATTAACTAGGCCTGTTCTGGGACTATGACCTATGCTGCAGGAAATGAGAGCAGCAACTTCCTGAGTGGGATGGATACCGTCCCACCCTAACAGGCCAGCAGTGCCCTCAAAATTACCCCAATTATCTATAAAGCCCACACTGTTTTCAGAGCACCACCTGGACAGCCAGCAGTTCAGCGACCAGGGTTTTTTCTAGAAAAATTTAGTATGAGGGCGCTCACCATGGCGAGGGAGCGAAGCGGGGGGGGGGGGATGGTGCTGGTTGTCCCCCCCCCCGCCATGCAAAGCCTTTGAAAAATGCTCCAATGGGACATTCTGAGGCTATCTGAGAGGGAAATTGTAACAAATTGTCTGTCAACATTGAAAAAGAAAGAAGTAATCTTCTTCTGCCCCGGACAGTCTTTGGCTTTCTTCCGCTTCGTGCCGCGGGATGACATCTTTAAATGCCCAAGTGTCAACAAAAACAACTCGCTAACTACTTCTGTCAAAAACTCCCACGCCGGTGGGTGAAAGGTCATTCAGTCTCGAGAAATCTCGCTCTACAAGTCAGCTGACCTTGTATGTAACCCATGTCAAATCTCGCGAGAGCAGCCGCGACAAGTAAACAACTAAACAACATGGTGCCTCAGTCTGGAAAACGCCAATTCGGATTGTTTTTGCACCGTCTGGCGGTGTATCTACTATGATTGGAATATTTTTGGAGCAATTATAACGTATTTGATGATCAGACACATTGTCACGTAGTGTTGCTGGGATGTTTTCACGGAGTCGGTAAGGGGGTGCACGCCGAGAGTAAGAGGGCGCAGCGCCCCTGTTCCCCCGTTTAGACGAAAGCCTGCAGCGACCATAACCTGCTGTAAGCTATATCGCCATGCCGCATTGGGATGGGGCCAGAGCATACTACAGCATCAGACATCGCCTTCGCTAATTTAAACACATCTACAAAGTTACTCTTAGTAACCTCAGACTGACGAAGGCGTATATCATTAGCTCCTGCATGGATAACTATCTTTGAGAACTTGTGCTTGCCTAGGACCCTAAAATTACCTGCTATGTCCGGCACCCTGGCTCCCGGTATACACCTGACTAAAGCTGCTGGTGCCCCTAAAGGCTGAGCTAATTTCACGTGCCGTATGATAAAGTCCCCTATAACCAGAGCTCTTTCAGGTTTCTCAGCGGGTGCATCACGAGGAGAGCAAACCTGTTCAACACGTGATGTGGAGAGGAGTGGTGCTCCCGTGGGCGAGCCTCAGCGGTAGCTTTGGCTTTCTGCTTATGCCACTGAGCCGTCACCCATTCGCCCTGCTGTAAGGGCTCTAATGCCAGAGTTGGGGGATTACTAACTCCACCTAGGGCATCCAGACTTTCCTCTACAGAAACTACACTGTTCTCATGCTCACTGACCTTCTCTAAAGCCTGGACACTAATCTGCACTTATCACAAATAAAGCTATCGCTAGCAATGGAGGAAGAATGACTAAACATCCTGCACTCAGCACACTGAACAGGCTGAAGGTGTGCCATGATGAAAGGATTCACGTACCTTAATCGAAGATCTGTCAATATTAAAGCAGACTTGTGAAATTCCTCTCTGCATTTAACCCATCTGAAGCAGTGAACACACACATACACGTGAGCAATGAGCACACACACATACCCAGAGCAGTGGGCAGCCATGCTAACAGCGCCCGGGGAGCAGTTGGGAGTTAGGTGCCTCACTCAAGGGCACCTCAGCCCAAGGCCGTCCCATATCAACCTAACTGCATGTCTTTGAATTGTGGGGGAAACCGGAGCACCCGGAGGAAACCCATACAGACACGGGGAGAACATGCAAACTCCACACAGAAAGGCCCCTGCCGGCCGCTGTGCTCAAACCCAGAACCTTCTTGCTGTGAGGCGACAGCGCTAACCACTTACACCACCGTGCCACCCACCTAAAGGCAGGCTAGATCCTTCCAAGAGGCCTCTACGTTATATTTTAAAACAATTCTTCACTTTTCGTGCACAGAACACACAAAATTCCCACAAGGAAACTTTACTGAGTGAAGGATGAGTGACATAAACTGTGTTCAGTCTGTGTTTCTTCTTTTGTTTCATTAAATGTCCCATTGAATTAATTCTATTGATTGTAATGTTCCAGGTGACATTACTAATCAAATCATACCATCTGAAATGGATTTAATGAGGAATATTATTCTGTAAATCAGAGAACCATGTGGATCAGACAGTATCACGAACCCCTGCAGTGTTTCTGCTCTTACTGTTTACTGCACATCCATTTAGTTTCATTTCACTTCAGCATTAATATGATTAGTCCTTGTATCTGAAGAAGCTGCCATATGCAAATGCACTATTAAGTTTAAGGTAATACAGTAGTATATAATACAGAGACACAGTTAAACACCATATTGCTATATTGGACAGGAGACTCCATGTGTGTAAAACTTAATTGTCAAAATTTCAATCTTTCTTCAGTAGATAAATGGTTTCTAATCTAATTAAAGTACTAATCCCACAGCCAGAGTCACTAACTGTGTCTAGATTTACATTTGAACCTCAAAGTTTAGCAATAACATTCAGGAGAATTGGGAATAAATCACACTGAACTCTCACATGGAAGCAAATAAATTTTTATTCGGATCTATTAAAAAAAAGAGAAAACAGTTAATTAAATGATGAAAACACTTTATTAAACATAGGGCGGCACGGTGGTGTAGTGGTTAGCGCTGTCGCCTCACAGCAAGAAGGTCCGGGTTCGAGCCCCGTGGCCGGTGAGGGCCTTTCTGTGTGGAGTTTGCATGTTCTCCCCGTGTCCGCGTGGGTTTCCTCCGGGTGCTCCGGTTTCCCCCACAGTCCAAAGACATGCAGGTTAGGTTAACTTGTGACTCTAAATTGACCATAGCTGTGAATGTGAATGGTTGTCTGTGTCTATGTGTCAGCCCTGTGATGACCTGGCGACTTGTCCAAGGTGTACCCCGCCTTTCGCCCGTAGTCAGCTGGGATAGGCTCCAGCTTGCCTGCGACCCTGTAGAACAGGATAAAGCGGCTAGAGATAATGAGATGAGATGAGAAGTTAGTTAGAATAAAATGTCTTTATTGTCACTGCACAAATGTACAATGAAATTTATTTCATCATATGAGAGCAAAGCCACTGCGTACATGCGTGCTGCCACTCTTGGGTACTTCAGCTCAAGGCCATCCCATGTTAACCTAACTGCATGTCTTTGGGGGAAACCGGAGCACCCGGAGGAAACCCATGCAGACACGGGGAGAACATGCAAACTCTATACAGAAAGGCCCCCGTCAGCCGCTGGGCTTGAACCTAGAACCTTCTTGCTGTGAGGTGACAGTGCTCACTACTACACCACCGTGCTGCCCTCAGTGTATGAAATGTAAAATAATGAAAGTTACATCTAATAAAACAGTTAAAAGTTGATATTATCAAAATTTAACAGTATAAGAAAACATTAAATATCTACTAAAGTCTAATCAACCTGAAAATGTAATAAATTGTTACAAGTATATAAAACATTCAACCTCTAATATAAAACTGACTGTATTTTAAAAAGTTATTTGTGTGAGTTTTCTCGTGCAATATTGACGATGAAGTCCTGATCATATTACCTTGCGCTTTGAACAACAAAAAGTTGTTATGGAAACTTTTCAGTTGAGTCTATGAACACACACACACACACACACACACACACACACACACACACACTTCTCTGTTCAGGGACATACATAGATTTATTTTATTCGCTTATATTCAGAATTGAGAATTTATCATGTATTATTACTTCTTAGATAATGAAGATTTTGAGATTTCAGATTTATTCCATTTAGAGCAGGTTTTATAAAACAGTAAATTAAAATTTAATCTTTAATCAGTGTAGTGTGCAGGTAAAGAGTAATACATTTGCATATGATTTGTTTGCATAAGCATGGAGAACAAATTTAATGTAGGATTACATAAAGGAACTGAGTTGTGTCAATCCCACTGTCCTGTCCCTCATAGTGTCCCTTCGTCACTCAGCTCCTACAGTCAAGGACTTTGGAATGTAGTCTTCATACCATAACCTTTCACATTTTCAGTTACAGTAATCATGTAAGTCCAAAAAGTCTGGTGCAGGAGCAGAGAAACAAGAAGACACAAGGGGGGGGGGGGAGTGAAAACCTAAATAGTCAGAGTGACATAAACCTGATGAAAGATTACGAGATGTGGTTATAATAGCAGTGGGCAGGGGCTAAAGGTCAGCAGGTTAGATGACGACGCACACTTTAGAGCTTCTAGTGAGCATCTCGAGATTGCCGTTCTGAGCCTGGATGACAGCAGCCACCACCTGGAAAGGTGCAGAGAAGAAAAGTTACACTGTGCAAATCAATCATGCTCATAAACTACAATTAACGACATGTAAGAATTAAAAAAATGAGTCTAGATTAGATTCTAACAAATGGAAAAAGACTTGATTGAATTGAATAGGAACAAACTGCATTGATCAAGAACAAATCTCACAGGACAGGAAATATGAAAATCTATACTGTACACTGAGCATTGGCATGCTTCTCGTATCACAAAATTCCTAAATTAAACAACAAATAAGGTAAACAAATAAGGTATCCAAAGCCAAATTGCTTTGGAAAGTGTCTTTAAGCATCGTGACTAAGAGGGGAAAAAAAGACACGCTGCAACATATTCTGCCTCTTATGCAAGGCTGACACTTGCACGATTCCGTGGCACACATTGGCACGA
The DNA here is from genome assembly GCF_027579695.1 of Neoarius graeffei. Taxonomy (NCBI): domain Eukaryota; kingdom Metazoa; phylum Chordata; class Actinopteri; order Siluriformes; family Ariidae; genus Neoarius; species Neoarius graeffei. Next base: position 48,442,551 of record NC_083588.1, on the reverse strand, counting down.
CTCGAGTCGTGCCAGTGCGCAAACTAGTCGTAAACTGGCGTGAAGTGTGCGTAAACCCGTCGTGACTGCGTGCCATGTCGGGACGAGAATTTTGAAATGTTCAAAATTTTGGTCACGACAAAATTTCGCGACCGGGTCGTGAACTATGCGCAAACTGTTCGTGATCTCGTTGTGAACTCGTCGGGACGATGCGGGAGGATGCGTGCCAGTGCGTGGAAGTGCGCGCCATGCCACGACTGTCACGAACTGCCACGAATAGTTCACGAACAGCTCACATCGAGTTCACGAGTAGTTCACGACATGTTCACGAATTGGTGTGCGTCGCAGTGTGGCCGTGCCTTCCCACTGACACGGTCACGCATTGATAGCACAAGCAGTTCACGACTAGTTTACGCACTTCACGAACAGTTTGCGCATGCACGAGCAGTTCACGACGAGTTCACGAGCAGTTCACGACGAGTTCACGAGCAGTTCACGACTACTGCGCGACAGTGGCGCTTGCGTCGGTGCGGGGGTATATATAGGGCTTCCCGGACACTTCTCGCCATTCCAGAGATTACCAGCGAGGAGACAACTTATATCACAGAGACAACATGCCTAAAAAAACAAAGCAAACACGAGGAAGAGCAAAGCAGAGAAGGCCAGAAGCCGACAGGCCAGAGGCAGAGACCGCTGAGAGAGATCATTCCCCCCAGTCATCCATATCAAGTGTCGATGTTATCCCGGAGACACAGCAGGATCCACTCGAAAGCCAGAGACAGCCATCGAGTGAGGACGAGGCTACCAGGCAGCAGAAGAAGCGGGTCCGGGTGTCCAAGAAAGAAATCCCTGAGTACCGCTGGACAGAAGAGACCGAGTTGAGGTTGGCCGAGCTTGTGAAAGAGAACCCCCAGCTGTATGACAAGAAGCAGAAGGAGTGGCTCAACGTGGCGGCCAAGAACAGCCGGTGGGACCGAGTCGGAGAGCAGCTGGAGCCTCCTGCCACTGGTCCCCAATGCAAGAAGCACTACAAGAACATGAGAACCAGGGTGGGGAAGATTATGAAGAAGGAGAAGAAGAGTGGGGCTGGCCAGCCACAGAGGAGTGCCCGTGACGACCATATCATGGAGACCTGGAGTTTCCTGATGCAACACATCGTCCGGGGAGAGACAGTCCCCAGTGAGCAGTTTGCTGTCCCAGAGTCAGCTGCAATGATGACCAGCGACGATGACGATGATGAAGTGAAGTCCACAGGTTCCCAGAGCCAAGCATCTACTACCACCGGGAAGGGCAAGGGCAAGGGGAAGCGGTCCAGGCTACCAACAACAGAGACAGCCACCACAACCGCAGACACCAGAGTGACCCAGGGCGACCTCAGTGATGCAGTGAAGCAGGTGAGAATCCCAATGTCTACATGCAGATTGTATTCAAGTTTAATCCATTGCTCTTGACATGACGTGCAATATGTTGCATTGAAATGCTGTACTAAATTTTTCCAATGTTTGTATGTTTCAGATCCTCTCCAAAGCAGATTCCTTGGGGGCCAGCCACTCCTACACCGGCCAACAGAAGACCGTACATGATTTTGCGTGCCTGCTTGAAGGGCACATGCAGGGCATCCCGGAGAACTCCTGGCATGAATTCCAGATAGACTGCCTCAACCTTATCCACCGCTACAGGCAGCGGCGTCAGCTTTTCCAGCAGCCACAGCAACAACCACCCATGACCTGGCCAGCCCCACAGCAGCAGCAATCTTGGCAGCCCCCTCAGCAGCAGCAGTTCTGGCAGCAACCTCCAACCAGTCAGCCATCACCTCTAACCTGGATGCCGCCCCAGTCACCACAGTCTTCAGGCCAGTCCTCCTGGACCCGTACCATGGAGTGGGAACCAGGGATGCCACCTGCACCGTCAGCCACCCTTGTCCAGGCCCCTTCACCAACACCTTCAGTGTCGTCGTTGCTGTCAGCCACCTTCAAGACACCTGTAACACCACTCAGCTTCCCGGACCTGACCCCGGGGTCCGTCGACAGCAGCCTAGAGGGTATTTCACCCTCAACCCTCTTCACCTCCAAGGAACTCGACACACCACCAGTCCAATGGGTATCCTCAGGCAGCGGTACGAGCACCAGCAAGGACACTGAGTGAGAGACTTTACAAAGTGAGATACTTTTGGCAGTCAGAGCCATTGAGAGACTTCTAAATATTTGTAAATAGTTGGACTGCGATTTGTTGTTTGCTGTTTTCATGTTAATAGATTGTTATCTTATTTCAAAACACTTGTTTTTCTTCGTAACATTGAAATAAAGTTAAAGAGAAACGAAAACGAAAAAAAAAATGAAAAAGAAACGAAAAAATAAAGGACAATGAAAAAAAACTTCCCTCCCCCACTCCGGGCCCCCCCCCCCAAAAAAAGAAAAAGGAAACAAAAAAAACGAAAAAGAAATGAAAAGAAAGAGAAACGGAAAAGAAACGCAAGAAAGTCCCCTCACCCCCCAAAAAAAAACGAAATCCAAGAAAAGAAGGAAAGACACTCCCCTCCCCAACCCCAAAGACAAGAAAAAGAAAAGAGTGAGACACGAATAGATTTCTTTGTTTTTTTTTCTTCTTTTTTTGGGGGGGGGGTGGAGGAATCATCTTTTCTCATTATTTCTTTTCAGTGTTTTAATTTTTTTTCTTGCTTTTTTCTTTAATGTCTTTTATTTTCTATTCCTTCATGACTTTTTTTTGGGGGGGAGTTTCGTTTCTTTTATTTCAAAAATGGAACAACTGTGGATGCAGCTCATGAAGCTACTACCATTCTTTCTTGCCAAGGGACAGCACCAGCAGGGGACATGTAGTAATGTGACAGGTAGTCTCGCTGATCCTTTGCATCCTTCTGGGTATGATGGCCGGTTAGAGGCAGCAGCCCCTGCAGGTGTCGGTCAGTCCTCCATCCACCAGGGATCAGATCATGTGTGTCCGGATCTTCGCGGTCCACTTCTGAAATTGCGTGTGGGTATCTGATGAGGATGAGGTTGTGTATGACACAGGCGCACATGGTGATCAGGTTGATGGTGTCAGGGTGCTGATGCATCATCGTCAAGAAGCAACGGAACCTTTGACACAAAATTCCAAAGGCATTCTCCACGACACGTTGGGCACGAGACAACCTGTAGCTGTATATGCGTTCTCCTAGGACCTGTGACCAATGGGAGAATGGTTTCATCATCCAGGTTCGGAGAGCAAAGGCGTCATCCCCTACGAAGTGATAGGGCACTGGCTGGTCATCATTAGGGAGTGGTTCTGGTTGAGGCACTCCAGCTCTGTTCTCTTCTACAGCATCATGCAGGGAACAGTTACTCCATGTTCCTCCATCCGACGCACCACCCTCTGCCCCAACATCCACATAGAGGAACTTGTAGGCAGCATCTGCCACTGCCATCAGTACAATGCTGTGGAAGCCCTTGTAGTTGTAGTAGTAAGAGCCAGCATTGGGTGGCTTCTTCATGGCGATGTGCTTGCCATCCACAGCCCCCAGACAGTTGTGGTAGTTCCATCTGGAGCGGAACCTGGCAGCAACTTCCTTCCACTCCTCTTCAGTTTTGGGGCAGCGCAGCACTTCGTCCTTGTAGACTGCGATGATGGCTTTACACACCTCGGGTATGAACTTGCAGATGGTACTTGCTTCAACCCTGAAGCTGTACTGCAGACTTGGATAGGAATTTCCAGTGGCTAGGAAGCGGAGGGTGGCAGCCAGCTTGAGTCCAACTTGAAGCGGTTCCCTCATGAAGGTGGACTGCTTCTGGAGGCGAGGGGTTAACTTCTCTACCATCTCTTGGAACAGGTCAGGTGTGATTCTGAGGTAATTTTTGTAGCCCCTTTGATCTTCCTTGTGGAGTTCAGTCAGTAGACTGTCATACTGTCCAAACTTGTGCCTTCTGGTCAACCATTCCCGGACCCACACTTTCCTTTGTGTCTTTCTTCGAGGTGGGGTTGCCTTTTCTTGCTCTTCTGCCTCTTCCAGCCTTTTCTGCTGCTCTTCAACAATGGCTAGAGCAGCTGCCAGGTATAGGCATCTTCTCTTCTCTGCAATGATTGTGTCTCTGGTATTCAGCATGTTGTCTCTTCCACAGCCAATTCAAAAATGACCAGGGGTTGGGGAGGCCCCCTTTTTATATGGCGTGCCCAAGTCGGCACGACACCGTCCGAATTGCGCAAACTCGTCGTGCCAATGCGGGAAGTGCGTAAACTATGCGCAAACTATGCGTGAACTCGTCGTGCCAGTTCGTGAATGTGGACGGGCACGCATTCGTGAACTCGTCGTGAACTATGCGTGAACTAGTCGTGAACAGTGCGGGAGCCTCCCAGTTCGTGCCCCAAAATGGCACGACTTCATCTCATCTCATTATCTCTAGCCGCTTTATCCTTCTACAGGGTCGCAGGCAAGCTGGAGCCTATCCCAGCTGACTACGGGCGAAAGGCGGGGTACACCCTGGACAAGTCGCCAGGTCATCACAGGGCTGACACATAGACACAGACAACCATTCACACTCACATTCACACCTACGGTCAATTTAGAGTCACCAGTTAACCTAACCTGCATGTCTTTGGACTGTGGGGGAAACCGGAGCACCCGGAGGAAACCCACGCGGACACGGGGAGAACATGCAAACTCCGCACAGAAAGGCCCTCGCCGGCCACGGGGCTCGAACCTGGACCTTCTTGCTGTGAGGCGACAGCGCTAACCACTACACCACCGTGCCGCCCCATGGCACGACTTGCCACGACAAAATCGTGGCCAAAAGTCGTGCAAGTGTCAGCCTTGCATTAGTCACACTTACATCCTCCTCATAAGGAAATCCTCCCATCTTTAACTTGGAGAACACAAGATGGCCATCGATCTCAATCTCGAAGCATCCTGGACAGAAAGAAAGACAACTGCACTTTAACTCAGAACCATTAAATACTGAAATTCAGAAGCAGTGGTATTTATCGTCTACTGTATTGCTCTCTGTCAGCACAAAACAGCTAGATTTTCAGTGTCAAATCCATGTTGTGCCATGTGTATCATGCACTGCAGTTGAAATACATGTCAAATTACATTCATATCATGTGCAGTGAAATGTAGAGCCTGTTAATAATGCATGCTTTTATTATACTTTATATATTGTGGATACAAATGTGGTACCAGTATAAACCATATTAACTGTGAAACATACTGTATGAAACTGATTGTGTCTGATTTTCATGCACATTTTCTACTGTATATACATTTAATACATTAATATATACATATAATACATTTAAAAAAAAAACATCTTCAAATTTATCTTAAATCCCAAGCTACACTATATGGCCAAAAGTATGTGGGCACCTGACAATGACACCTATATGTTTTCCTTCCTTAAACTGCTGCCACAAAGTTGGAAGCACGCAATTGTGTAGGATGTCACAGGGCTGCCAACCATCCCATAAAATAACAGAATCATCCTGAAATTAAACGATGTGTTCTGTGTTGAACTGATACAGGGCACACATTGTTCTGTATTTTCGAGAATCAATTCAGTGCAAATCTACAGGAGAGAAATATTACAGATTAGACTATTAAGGGCGGGTGATTTGCTCTCCCTCAGCCTGTCTTATGTTATGTTCCACTACGCAAACAGAGGACGGTGTTCCTATGATACACAGTACAAGATTTAAAAATGGCAACCTCCAAGCTTAGTCTACCGGCAAAAAAAAAAAAAAAAAAATACAGAAGGGAATTGGAAAAAGACTAATTAATTAATTATTGCAACAGTTATTAATTGTTCTTTGGTTTAGATTTAATCTGAAATCAGAAATGTTTTTGCACCAGCTTTGTTTTATTTAAAAGAATGATATGTAAAATCGGTGTTTTGCACTCTTAAAAGAAAATTCTTGAATGTGAAAATGAATTCTAATAAAAATGATGTTTGCATGGTAGCACAGTGGTTAACACAGTCACCTCACAGAAAGGAGGTTCAGGGTTTGAACCTCATGGTCGACTGGGGCCTTTCTGTGTAGTTTACATGTTCATGTTGTGCCTGCGTGGATTTCCTCCCACAATCCAAAGACATGCAGATTAGATTAAATCTAATCCTCTAAATATTCTAATTTGCCTGTTGGGGCCTTTCACACAACATCATTGTAAATGTGGATTTATTCATGTGGCCATACTGCTGGGCAAGCTTTCTGTTGGATAATGACTGGCACAAGTGTACACGAGTGATTGTAAGCCCAGTTCAGTAAACATCTACAGATAAACTTGTAGAAGTTACATCTAAAAGAACAGTGCCAGAGACCTGTAGTGCTTTTGGATGTAATAACAGATAAGGTTACATAAAACAGGTAAGCCTGTTTTAACTTTTCACCACTTCTTGGTGAAACTAGAGAGTCAAGGAAAAGAGCGAGCTCTGGTTAAACGGGAAGACTGGATGCCAACAAAGCATTTCCATGTGTGCGGAAAACATGTTATATCAGGTTAGTGTGAAAGCTCTGTGCAACATTAAAATGTGGATCTGGATGTGGGCTTTGGATGTGATATATTTTATTAGACCTAATGCTTGGTGAGACTAACAGCATCTTTGTTATGTACTGATGATGTAGATGAGACTAAACACCATATAATATGCTAGATCTAGGCCCTGGCTTGTTTATTACTATTAGAAGTCCACGTTTGAGCTTATGTTTGTCATAATAAGGTATTTTTCATTGTTAAGAATTTCCCATAACTTTCTAGCATGCATGAAAGGTGCCTTGAAATATTGGTAGGCATCTGTACTTTTGTCTGCCCTTAGCACATTATTATTATACAGAGCTCTTCAGTCCTTGTTTCCATTTCAGGAAATTGGCAAGCTTTATATATATATATATATATAAATTTTTATTAATTCTAAAGAGAAGGTGTTGAAGAGACAGAGGTCCTACCTTTCCTCCCCATAGTCCCGTTCACCACAGCATCTGGAACTTTCCCTGTGATGGCGTGCTTCAGTCTGAAGAAGCGTCGTGAGTAGTATCAGCTAACCCTGCCGAGCATGCACGCACGCACGCACACACACACACAATGTTGAAGATGTTTACATGTCAGATATTAAAACGACTTCCCTCCCATTTCCTCTGAACTTTGTACCACACCGATAGTTTGTTTTGTTACTCCAGTGAAATGCTGTTGTCTCCAAAATCACTTCAGAATCCAGGACAAGTTTAAACACTGAGTTACAGCTACATCTGATTGGATGTACATTTTCTTACAGTGAGCTTCTATCTAGCTTTTCCAAACAAAAACAACCAAATAGGAAAAAGAAATAAAACAGATTAAGTGGCTTAATCTTACCAGTATTTGACTCTTACGGTCACCATTATTTTCCTCCTCTTTATGTTGACTCAGCTCTCGGCTTCTTCCTCTCGAATGACAGAGTTGCTCTCTCCACTTTTCATTTATGTTCAGGTAACTGCTGCATCACTCAGGCGGCATCTCTTTATACTGTAGGTTGGTAGCACCCATTCACACCAAAACCAATGCAAATTAGCCTGGCCCTGACGTCACCAATTGCCTCCGCTTTCCGGGATTTTCCTTATTTGGCTTACGCAGAACTGCAAAACCCATCACTTTTAGTAGACAAGCTGATTTATGAATATTCTCTGGACTAATTAACCCGTTGCTGTGGCAACTATCTAGACATGTCTGGTTTCCTTGGGTACTCGCACCAAAGCGGGGACCCTGTGACGGCAAGGCTATGACAGTGTCGCTACATATGTATCTGACTGATAACTCGTGTCCTGTCCGGATGGCTAGATTGAGTTCACGAGGTGTACAAGCAGTTTTGGGTGCCCAAAAACTTGATGCTGCTCTAGATCTACATGAATTCGCTTGCTGCCCTGACCAAACCCATGGTAAGAGGGTGTTATCCTCTCAACAATACTAAGTAGACATAATTATGTTATAGTATCATTGGTTCTGTTTCATATAGAAACATGGACAAAATGTACTCTAATAGAGACATTAAACTTAGCTTTACTCCTCCAAAATTTGCCTCTCAAAATGCGGGAAATAGTGTTTTAGAGGGTTAAAAATTCCAAAATTTCCCAGGGTGGGGGGTTGGGGAATGCCCCCGGACATTTGGCCCACCTTTGGCGCACAACACATCACCCCCCATCCAAAACTTCCTGCCGCCGCCTCTGTTGAAAGGTTGTGAACCCTTTAGAATTTTCTATATTTCTGCTTAAATATGACCTAAAACATCATCAGATTTTCACACAAGTCATAAAAGTAGATAAAGAGAACCCAGTTAAACAAATGAGACAAAATTATAATACTTGGTCTAATATTATAAAAATATTATACTATATTTATTGAGGAAAATGATCCAATATTACATATCTGTGAGTGGCAAAAGTATGTGAACCTTTGCTTTCAGTATCTGGTGTGACCCCCTTGTGCAGTAATAACTGCAACTAAATGTTTCCGGTAACTGTTGATCAGTCCTGCACACCGGCTTGGAGGAATTTTAGCCCATTCCTCTGTACAGAGCAGCTTCAACTCTGGGATGTTGGTGGGTTTTCTCACATGAACTGCTCGCTTCAGGTCCTTCCACAATATTTCGATTGGATTAAGGTCAGGACTTTGACTTGGCCACTCCAAAACATTAACTTTATTCTTCTTTAACCATTCTTTGGTAGAACGACTTGTGTGCTTAGGGTCGTTGTCTTGCTGCATGACCCACCTACTCTTGAGATTCAGTTCATGGACAGATGTCCTGACATTTTCCTTTAGAATTCGCTGGTATAATTCAGAATTCATTGTTCCATCAATGATGGCAAGCCGTCCTGGCCCAGATGCAGCAAAACAGGCCCAAACCATGATACTACCACCACCATGTTTCACAGATGGGATAAGGTTCTTATGCTGGAATGCAGTGTTTTCCTTTCTCCAAACATAATGCTTCTCATTTAAACCAAAAAGTTCTATTTCAGTCTCATCCATCCACAAAACATTTTTCCAACAGCCTTCTGGCTTGTTCACGTGATCTTTAGCAAACTGCAGACAAGCAGCAATGTTCCTTTTGGACAGCAGTGGCTTTCTCCTTGCAACTCTGCCATGCACACCATTGTTGTTCAGTGTTCTCCTGATGGTGGACTCATGAACATTAGCCAATGTTAACACACAGATACACACACACACACATACACATACATTCTAATACCCCCCCCCCCCCCCCCCCCCCCAGTACCATGTCCCTAGCCCTTATTGAATGTCCTATGTCCTGGGTCACTAATGTTGTATGTTTTTTGTTATACTGTTTGTTACACACATCTTGGTTTTGTAAAAAAAAAAAATCTGTAAAAAAAAAAATTAGCCAATGTGAGATAGGCCTTCAGTTGCTTAGAAGTTACCCTGGGGTCCTTTGTGACCTCGCTGACTATTACACGCCTTGCTCTTGGAGTGATTTTTGTTGGTTGACCACTCCTGGGGAGGGTAACAATGGTCTTGAATTTCCTCCATTTGTACGCAATCTGTCTGACTGTGGATTGGTGGAGTCCAAACTCTTTACAGATGGTTTTGTAACCTTTTCCAGCCTGATGAGCATCAACAACGCTTTTCCTGAGGTCCTCAGAAATCTCCTTTGTTCGTGCCATGATACACTTCCACAAACCTGTGTTGTGAAGATCAGACTTTGATAGATCCCTGTTCTTTAAATAAAACAGGGTGCCCACTCACACTTGAGTGTCATTCCATTGATTGAAAATACCTGACTCTAATTTCACCTTCAAATTAACTGCTAATCCTAGAGGTTCACATACTTTTGCCACTCACAGATATGTAATATTGGATCATTTTCTTCAATAAATGTCCAAGTATAATATTTTTGTCTCATTTGTTTAATTGGGTTCTCTTTATCTACTTTTAGGACTTGTGTGAAAAATCTGATGACATTTTAGGTCATATTTATGCAGAAATATAGAAAATATTTCTAATTCTAAAGGGTTCACAAACTTTCAAGCACCACTGTATAGAAACTTGCTTCACTCTTCGTTTTGTGTCCTTTTGCTCTCTGTCAGCCTTTAGGTGTAATGATTTATTTAACTTTTATTGTAACCATTATTCAACCTATTAGCAAGCTACTGAATAATCAACAATAGTATCAAAATATCAAAAGCCAAATGACCTGATGCTGTATTGATTGAGAAAGAAAAGAAGGAATGCAAAAATGATAGACTTTGCCATACCATATGACAGTAGAGTAAATGAAAAAGAGATAGAAAAAAGAGAGAAGTACCAAGACTGAGCAAGAGAACTACAAAAGCTATGGAATATGAGAACAAAAGTCATTTCAATCGTAATAGGAGCACTCAGCACAACACCAAGACAATTATCGAAGAGATTAGATGACCTGGGAATAAGAATAAGAATTGCTGAGTTGCAGAAAACTGTTATCATCCACTCTGCAAGGATCCTCCATAAAGTCTTTGAAATTTGAGGAATCTTGTTGATAGTGAATTTCATGAAATTATTACCACTGACAAAAAACAGTGAGCGACACAATACATAATAATAATAATAATTATAATAATAATAATAATAATAATAATAATAATAATAATAAAAGGAGGTACAGTTTACCAGAGACTGCGAGCGGTAGCAGCAAGACCACCAAGAAACTACTCCGTGTCAAGATCATGGAGGCCAGAATGCAGCGCTACAAGGAGAAACCACTGCAGTCAGTTCTTTACCAGCCTGGACAGGCCATATGTCGACAAAGAGCAGATACACATGTGGCTCCAAAGTGCAGGATTCAAGGGTAAAACCGAGAGCCTCATCGCAGCTGCACAAGATCAGGCCTTGAACACCTGTCACGACCAGAAATGTGTCATGGGCATGCAGGTCAGCAGCAAGTGCCGTCTGTGTGGTGAAGCCGAGGAGACCATCAGCCACACAGTGTCTGGATGCCGGGTACTGGCCCCAAAAGAGTACCTCGAGCAACCCAACAGGGTTGGTACCTACGTGCACTGGGCGCTGTGTCGGCAACTGGATATTCCTCTGGCGGACAGTTGGTACCAACACAAACCAGACACGGTCATCGCTAATGGAGACTGCATGGTCATGTGGGATAAAACAGTGCCCACGGACCGAACCATAGCCGTCAACAGGCCGGACACCGTGTTCCAGGATAAAAAGAACAAAACATATGTGTTTATTCTATGTGGCCATACTGGAAGACAACAACATACTGAGTAAGGAGGCCGAGAAGATCCCAATAGAAGTAGGCGCGCTGGGGACTATCAAGACCAGGTTCCAAGACCAGCTGGACAAACTTGCATGCAAGATGAGTGTGAAAGAGATCCAGAAGATCGCACTCCTCTGGACGGCACGCATCCTTTGACAAATCCTCAGCTGAACACCTATCTGATTAAAAAGCCTGAGAGACCTAGTTGACCTCTGGCGAACGAACCAGCATGCTGTGCCCCAGTGTGCTGAGAGGAGGGTGGATAATAATAACTCACTCACTACATTATGTATAAAAAAATTACATTGTTAAAGTTTATTAAATCATGACATTTTATAATGTTATTACATTAGGCTTGTTCTGTTACATAAAACTTCACGTTATAATTGCTATTACAGGGGCTTTCACAAAGCTATTTGGATTATTCAAATAGAGTGGCTGAGAAAAGTAACAAATATTATACCTCAATACGGGGATGAAAAAGATTTGAATAATTAAAAAAACCCCACAAATATTTCAACTGAGTGTTCACCCTAAGATCAGGAGATTGCAAGCTTGATTTTGGGTGATGCAGCAGCTATTTGTTACCAGGAGTGCGGGAAAGCATAATTCACAGATGATCCAGATTAGCTAACTGGCTCTCTCAATATAGACTATATGCAAAGTGTTTATAATGTTTTCTGATCAGGCTCATCAGATGATGTTTTGCCTCTTTGTTACACATGCAGTTAAACTGCATCTTTAAAATGTAGTTTTGAACCTGTAGATCTTTTTATTTTGTATAAAATTAAGTTGACTCACTTTAGTGAAGAATTTAAAGCTATGGATAAAAACTAAATATGGTTTTTCTGAAAGACGCTGACATAATGTAGTATTGTTAGCTCACTCCTTTAATGTGTGCTTGTATGTTTAATTTGACTGACATTACTAGAGGCTGCAGAAGGAGAGGAGGAAGGGGATGATGGATAAAGAAAGGAACAGACAGAAGAGGTTGGGGGAAATGCAATTGCCATTTGAGACTTGAACAAATCCCACTTGATTGCTGCCGATCTGGCTGTTGATCCAGTCTTGGTACTGAGACACTCTGGCGTATACACCAGGAAAATCAGGTAAAGCGCAGCCCTTGCCAAAGCTTACAATCCCAGCCTGGACCCAGGCTCCATTGGACTCGATCACCAGTGGACCTCCAGAATCACCCTGCATGGACAACAATCACCCTGTTATCTACATGTCTGCTCTTCTACCACATGACACTGTACCATGTCCCAAATTAATATTGCAGGTTTTAGATTTCTTACCTGGCATGAATCTTTTCCTCCCTCAGCTAAGCCAGCACACATCATCTTGTCTGTGATATAACCAGGTCCATATGCTTTTGCACAGTTACTGTTGCTGACAATCGGTACCTGCACCTCCTGCAGGGTTTTAGGGGAGGGCAGATTCACTGTGAAGATCCAGGATGAACTTTTACAAACATGCTTTCATGCCAATGGACAAAAACTTTTGCTGAAAAATCTAGTTCGGTCTGATCAGCTAAAACACAGAACAAGCTGGTCAAACTGGTACACCATCTTTGACAGCGAGGGAGTTAGTTTTCAGCTCCTTGTTACTTAACTAAATTAATCAGTAAATGTTTGAGAATTTTTAGTTGTGTTATTTTCATAAACTTAAATAATATTGGCTGGCATTGAGTGGTATATCAGATATATTCCATTCAGCTAGCATGATATTGAACGAGTCGAAGACTCATTCAGTATCATGCTAGCTGAATGGAATATATCTGATATACCACACAAAAAAGCCAGCCAATATTATTATTATTATTATTATTATTATTATTATAGCCCTGTGATGACCTGGCGACTTGTCCAGGGTGTACCCCGCCTTTCGCCCATAGTCAGCTGGGATAGGCTCCAGCTTGCCTGTGACCCTGTAGGACAGGATAAAGCGGCTAGAGATAATGAGATGAGATTATTATTATTATTATTATTATTATTATTATTATACATAGACATTCCTTTCAGGTGTTCAATGCATCTTTCTCTTTCAAATTTCTCTCAAAATCTTTCGTATTTAATGAAGCAAACCTGATGGCCATGTTTGTTTCTAAATTATCACAGTCACTCGCTAGCACAGAAGTTTTACATCTCCAATGTGTGACGTCATGTTACCTTGACAACCATGCAATATCGCAAACCATATTTAATGCTCATTCTCCACTGGGTAGAGTGACATAATACATGTAGGGTAAGCGATATGCAAACAATACTGCATGCTATCAAACCAAATGAATGGAACCCGCAAGAAGGGAATAGAACGCAGGGGTTTTATTCCATTGAAAAAGTCTCCTGTATGTATAATAAACTATGGTGTTGCATTAGTAGCAGGAGTTCAGAAACTTTGAATATACAGTACCAGTGCAAAATAGACTCTCAAAAGTGGTTTACCAGGTTGATTTTAAGGGGGTAAGAATATTTTATATTCCAAAGCAAGGAATGGTTCATTTATTTACAGATTTTTTTTTTCAAATCAACTTGATGTATTTAATGAAACTCCTTAAATGTTCAATGCACTGGGTGTGGCACGTTTACCGTCAGAATCAATGTAACCCCATCCTGTGACCCAGACTTTAGTACCATCAGGAAAAGAACTGTTGTTTGCTGCAAGGCACACTGGCATGACATAACTGGTGAAAGTCACTGAAGAGGAGAGCTGGATGAGTGCAATATCATTGTTGAGGGCATCAGGGTCATAATATTGGTGGTTGATAATGTTACGAACACTTTTTTCCTGCATATTCGGGTTAGTGCCCTCCAGACTCTCCATTCCTAGAAAGATCATGACTTCAGGTGCAGTCATACTGAAAATGAAAGGAAGAGACATTGAGAGCAATTTATTTATTTTCCTAACTTGTCACTCCCCATCCCTTATTTCCTGATGTTTTATATTTACAATAAACAGTAATAACTTGCTTACAGTAAAGTATGGGATATTTTGAGTGTGGTACACTATGAAAATGCATATTATTATTATTATTATTATCATTATTATTATTGTGTGGTTATTTTAGACTTTCCTCAAGCATATACCTTTGGAAACAGTGAGCAGCTGATAAGACCCAGTTCTTATTGATCAGGCTGCCACCACAGAAATGGCGGCCTCTCGCCTGAACGCTAACCTGCCAAGGCCAAGCACCGGCAGGAGCATTGTCACCACCCACAATCTTGGGGTTCAGTGGAGGTCGACCACACACTGGTAGAAAAGAGGGAGGTTACAGAGATGGGTGGTAACACATTTACTCCATTGCATGTACTTAAGTAACTTTTACCAATAATTTATACTTATGGAGTAGTTTTAATGTATATAATACTTTTCATTCTCGCTCAAGTACATTTACTATGTAAAGCATGAACTTTGACTGTTACATCAAATTATACACTTTTTGCTACTTTAAATTTATCCATCCATTATCTGTAGCCGTTTATCCTGTCCTACAGGGTCGCAGGCAAGCTGGAGCCTATCCTAGCTGACTATGGGCGAGAGGCAGGGTACACCCTGGACAAGTCGCCAGGTTATCGCAGGGCTGACACAGAGACAAACAACCATTCACACTTGCATTCACACCTATGGTCAATTTAGAGCCTCCAATTAGCCTATCCTGCATTTCTTTGGACTGTGGGGGAAACCGAAGCACCCGGAGAAAACCCACGCAGACACGGGGAGAACATGCAAACTCCATTACACCACCGTGCCACCCTTACTTTAATTTAATTTTTTCAATTATTTTTATTCACATACGCACATCTTCTATGACATCAACATCTGAGTGCAGAGCCACAGAGCTCCATTTTTAAAACGGCAGTTTCAGGCCGGTGGCACTGAACACATGCAAAGTAGGACATCTTGTGGATTGGGGTAAATATAGTTAATGAAAACTAAAACTAGCAGTGAAAAAATAATGCAATTAACTGAAATAAGAGGCAGGTTTTTTTTTAAGAAAATGAAAACTAAATAAATAAAAATACAAATGAACAATGCAATACAAACTAAAATGATACAAAATTGCAGGTAAAACCAGCTTCAAGAGATTGATGGACTAGTTCCAGAAGGTGGCAGTAATGCAAGATGCCATAAGCAAAAAAAGGGGAGTCCCATATACGATTCGTACATTGGGGGAGTGCCTGTTAGAGAGCGCACTTGTCCTGGGCCATCGGCATAGTGAGGTAGGGTGGCCAGTTCCTTTCCTCGCCGCCTTTAACTTCCCCAGTGTTTCCACCAGGTCCCCATTCACTGCTGGGTGGACAGGGAGCGAGCCCCAGATCCCCATCGAGCCGAGGCTCGAACCAGGGACCATTCGCTTAGCGGTCAAGCGCTCTAACCACTTGGCCACCTGCGCTCCACAAGATGCCATAAAACTCCAAAGAAGAAGATTCTTGCTGTGTAATACCCGAAAAATTAAAGCCAACACTAAAACTAAATTAAAACTAAATTAAAACTAGTCACTTCCTCAGAATAAAAAACACATGCACTTGTAAAACTAACTAAATTGAAATAGAAATAAAAAACTAATGAAAATTTCAAAAACAATAACTCTGGGGTGAACCTGCTAATTCGTCCAGTTGTACCATGTAGACAATGACCGCTTGTGCTGGTAGTATGTGTTGCATAAGTTAATAATGCATAAATCTGTGGCTATGAAGTCAGAAAAATGGAAGATATGTCAGTTTCTTCTTCTAGCTGCTCCCGTTCAGGGTTGCCACAGCAGATCATCATGATCTGCATGTTTGATTTGGCATAGGTTTTATACCGAATACCCTTCCTGACGCAACCTTTCCCAATCTATCCAGGTTTGTGATAGGAACCAAGTATGCATTGGCTTGTGCAACCCCAGTGGCTTTACGTCACCTACAGGTCTTTGAACTGTGGGGGAAACCAGAACACCCAGAGGAAACCCACGCAGACACGGGGAGAACATACAAATTCCACACAGAAAGGCCCCGCTGGCCATGAGGTTTGAACCCAGAACCTTCTTGCTGTGAAGCTACAGTGCTAACTACTGCACCAAAAAATAGAATACAGAAACAAATCTCATCTCATCTCATTATCTCTAGCTGCTTTATCCTTCTACAGGGTCGCAGGCAAGCTGGAGCCTATCCCAGCTGACTACGGGCGAAAGGCGGGGTACACCCTGGACAAGTCGCCAGGTCATCACAAGGCTACAGAATCAAATGATCAACAAAAAATAAATGTTGCAGCATGTTTCAATTAATTAACATTGTATTAATACAATATTTGTTTGTTTAGTCATGTGTTCATTTATTTGGCTTCAGAAACATGGATTAAATAAAAGGTACCGGAAGTCGTACTTGCTTACGTAACAGACACCTAGTGATATTGATTGTAATGATACTATTAATCATTATTTTCACAACAAAAACAGGAAGTAACCATGACAAAACTATGGTAAATTCAGATATCAATATAGACAATATCTCTTCTCTCCACTAGGTGGCAACACTAAACAAGTTAAAGGTGGCAAACTAAGGTAGCCTAGTAAACTAGACCCACCCGCCTAGTGGCCAAAAATATTTTTGCCTACGAGTGGCAAATATTCACATTTAGTCTGGCTTGCCAGGCTAAAACTAAGGAAGATTCATTGTGAAGCCTTCAAAGCAAAACATTTGGCATCACAATCAATTAATAATACATTACTCATTTATTTTCTCATATTATTTCAGTATTCTATAATAAGTAGACACAAATTCTTAATTATAAACATATTCTAATTTCTTCAATTCTAAAGAATGCAATTAAAGTGGCAGGATATAAATCCAAAACAAGTGTTTAAGTTTTGAAAAAGATGAAGAAAAGCATAACCATCAAACAAACATGTGCAGCTTAATTATGTGGGTTTTTTTATATGGAATTGCACCATTTTAACAACAAATAATTCTAAATAAATTCTGCAGTTTTTTTTCCCAAGAATTCCTCCAGAAAGCCATGCCTTAAAAGGAAATTTAAAGTATTACAAGCATGTCAATGAACACAAAAGGCTTTAGTTATTTAGCTATATACATACAAGGTTATACAAGGTATTGTAGTCAGTGCAACTTGACTTAACAAGTTGGAAAAAAGGTAAGGTGCTGCTGGCTCCAATGAACACATATACTGTACAATATATAAAAACTGAAAATATGCTTAATTTACACCAAGTCAGAGAGAACTTGAGGCTACTGAAATATTCCAAGCATGGCAATGTTAAACTGCCATTGGTAAAACAAAAACATGACAATGTTAAACTGCCATTGGTAAAACACACACACACACACAAAAAAAACAACTTTTGCCTAGTAAATTCAAATATCAGATATCACTGTACTGTCTGCTGTGCTACTTCCAGGGTGGAAGAGAACGCAAGGGTAGCAAAAACGAGCATTGACTACATCACAGCCAGCTAGACAAGTTTTCCGGTGGTACCAGTTCTTGTTAAAACCTCTTGAGTAGGTCCTCTCCCCCTTTGTAGACACTTGCTTGATGTTTAAATTCGGTCTAGGAGGTCCTAGCTGTTTGATTGCCGTTTTCTCCTCATTGGCACGACGACTAAAGGGAACTTCTTTCAGAGACGCTATCGTATTGTTGCACTCAACACTCGCCGCCATCTTCATAGAATGTTCACACATTTCCCGCGCAAGTTGCGTTTTCCAGCCCAAAATTATGTTCAAAACCCGCAAAAATGCACTTAAAATTGCCCAATCTGGCAACAGTTGCGCGGCGCAACAGGCGTATGACATAAGCACGCTGCTTGTGCGAGCACATAAAACCCAATAGAAAATGCATTGGGAGCATGATTTTCGAAAAAAACGTACGTACCATTACGGTCAATGGGAGATTTTGGGGCAAATCTGAACCTGACAGAAATCGCCCCAAAAGGGTGTGTCTACACCAGGCGCGACCTTAGCCTGATTGGACAATGACATTACTGTTGCCGTGGTAGTAGGAGTAGATTAAAAAAAAAAAATCTCCCTCCCTGTTTGGGAGTGCGTCGCCCAAATCGCCCCTATTAACGAGCCGCCAGTGCCCTCAAGGTAATAATATGTACTTTTTTAGGACCAAAAAGGTACATATGTTTCCAAGCAGTATATAAATGGTACAAATAAGTACCTTAGAGGGTACTGCCCCAGTGACAAGCCACTGTACCCCTAAAGGTACAATAATGTACTTTATTTTCTGAGAATATACACTACCGTTCAAAAGTTTGGGGTCACTTTGAAATTTCCTTATTTTTGAAAGAAAAGCACTGTCCTTTTCAATGAAGATCACTTTAAACTAATCAGAAATACACTCTGTACATTGCTAATGTGGTAAATGACTATTCTAGCTGCAAATGTCTGGTTTTTGGTGCAATATCTCCATAGGTGTATAGAGGCCCATTTCCAGCAACTATCACTCCAGTGTTCTAATGGTACAATGTGTTTGCTCATTGCCTCAGAAGGCTAATGGATGATTAGAAAACCCTTGTACAATCATGTTAGCACAGCTGAAAACAGTTTAGCTCTTTAGAGAAGCTATAAAACTGACCTTCCTTTGAGCAGATTGAGTTTCTGGAGCATCACATTTGTGGGGTCGATTAAATGCTCAAAATGACCAGAAAAATGTCTTGACTATATTTGCTATTCATTTTACAACTTATGGTGGTAAATAAAAGTGTGACTTTTCATGGAAAACACAAAATTGTCTGGGTGACCCCAAACTTTTGAATGGTAGTGTATATTGTGAAGTCGTTTGATGCAGTAGAATATTCCCAGAAGATAGTACCATACAGCTTTGAACACTATCATTGTAGAACATTTTTTATAGTACAGATATTAAATTGTGTAGTCAGTCATTCTTACACTGCGGATATTTTTGTCATGTTTTCACATGGCTGTCTGTCCTTGCCTATAAGGTTTAGTTTTCGACTGCTCGGAAAGCTGTTCTTTCTACGATATATCTAATAGCAATAGAAATACATACATCATAAAATATTGCACCCTCTGCATGTTATAACTGTATAACAATAAATGTATCATGTTGATGTAATTAAATAAAATGTTCTACTCTTTTTTTTTCCATTTTGTTGTAATTCTTAATTTGCTCCAGGAATTAAGCTCCCAACACATTGCTTTAGTTTATGGATTTTACACAGCAACACCACCAGGTCTTAGCTTCTTTACACTGACAGAAAAATCACGTACTCAACATTTCATGTGTGATTATGTGAATATGCAATCACGTGAAAAAATGTGTGAAGATGTTTTACCCTGAAATTGCACAATTGAATTCAAATAAAAATAAATGTACATAACACCATGTGAATAATATATGAAAAAAAGTTTTAAAAAAATTAAACCCATGCGCCTTGACATGAAATATCAGTCAAGTGAGAAAAAAAAATTATCACATATGAAACCAGAATTATGTGGGCAATTAAATGTTGAATAAATTATTTAGCTACGTATATGGGGGGAAAGCATGTTCCCTAAAAATGAAAAAAAAAGACTGAAAATAAGCAAAAATAAGTGAATAATATGGAACAAATCTCAATGTCAAAATACAAGAATCAAATGGGGGAAAAATGCATAATGTCTGAAAGAGGGTTAGGGTAACCCTCACCCAATTCAGTTGATCACTATAGTTGCACATACAGTTGACCATCAGTAAAAGTGGCCTCTTAATTTTTTCCGTAGTTGTATATGATTGTAACATATGGTAATACCTCTTTGGTAGCCACAATATTGTATGACCTCTTTTTCAACTCTGTACATGTGAATCACACTCAGTTTCTTCTTTAACATTAGACTGAAAAGATCAACACTGACACAAAGTGAAAATGCTAATGCTGGCACGAGTGTTAAATTAATATTGCATGAGAGTCAGTAAGAAGGATATAAAAACTATAACAGTATAAAAACACATGAGTGAATTTGCTGCATATGTAAAATATGCACAATACAGACTCATTCATGAAATTAAACTTCAAGGTTAACACAGTGTTGTAGTTTCGGTTCACCCGGACGCTACCTTATCATGAATCTGTTAGCTCACAAACCAGTAAATCCTCTTTAAGGTGTTTAAGGTCAGGCCTTAAAAAAAAAATCTAAAAACAATTTGCTGTGTCACCATTATTCTGCCTGAAGCATATTGCATGCATGCATGTGTGTGGGGTGTCTGTGGTTTGAATCAAGAACTTACCATCCAGTTGGGAGAGTGAGCCTAACGGAAAAAGAAGAGACAAGCACAATGTTTACAGCTCAAACAATGTCAGAGTTTTACCACTGTATGGTGACAGCTTTTGCTTTCTAAATATCACACAAGGAGCAGCCAAAATGTAGATTAAAAAAAAAAGAAAGAGAATGCTGTATTAGTGAGGTTGATTGAAAAGATTTGAGCTCTCTTAAGAATGAGTGTTAGTGCGTCAGCCAAAACAATAAATTGTCCGATTACAATTTTGAACACATCATCCATCCATCCATCCATTATCTGTAGCCGCTTATCCTGTTCTACAGGGTTGCAGGCAAGCTGGAGCCTATCCCAGCTGACTATGGGTGAGAGGCGGGGTACACCCTGGACAAGTTGCCAGGTTATCTATCACAGGGCTGACACAGAGACAAACAACCATTCATACTCGCATTCACACCTACGGTCAATTTAGAGCCACCAATTAGCCTAACCTGCATGTCTTTGGACTGTGGGGGAAACCGGAGCACCCAGAGGAAACCCACACAGACACGGGGAGAACATGCAAACTCCACACAGAAAGGCTGTCACCAGCCGCTGGGCTCGAACCCAGAACCTTCTTGCTGTGAGGTGACATTGTTAACCACTAGCCACTGTGCCACCTGAACACCTCATAAATTCTGATATTAACCAAAAACAAAACAAAATAAAAAACAATAGCCCTAGCTCATGGCAGTAAATAAGCCAGCATAGTTTTTTACTGCCTCGGACAGTTTGTGTACAGTGTCAACAAAGCAACAGATGGATATAAAAGCAGTAAAGAGTTTTAATGAGGCAAAGCTGGCAGACAAAGCCAAAACAATAGGCAAAGGCAGAGTTAACACACAGGCAATGGTCAGGCGAGACACAAACAGATTATCAGCAGTAAATACAAAGAGCAAAAATCCAAAGTACAGAGTCAAAGCCAGACTATCAGAACAATACTCAAAGGCTTGGTAAAGTCAAGCAAGGACACACTGAGTATTTACTTTGCAATGAAGCACTGTCCAATCTGTTTATATATAGTTGCGTGTTTATGTAATGAGGAACAGGTATGCATAATCAGTACTCAGGAGACTGAGAGCACCGAGGTGCAGGATGGTTGTTGTAGTCCACGGCAGCCATATTTGAAGGCCGCTGTGAATTCTGGGAAGTGTGTCTGTGAAGATTCTCAGTCATCCAGGTACATAGTAATCTGTGGTTGGTAGAAGAGAACAACTGGACTTGCTTGAAGATTCTTGAAAACGTTTCACCTCTCATCCGAAAGGCTTCCTCAGTTCTGTCTGACTAATAGGGAGTATCAGGTATTTATCCTCTCATGGATCATCATAGAATCAGAATCAGAATTCTGATGGCTGCATTGTTTCTACGCACTTTGGGGTGAGATCCCTTTGACTGGTGCGGGAGTATGAGAGGACTTCCAGAAAACTGGCAGACATCTTAGCCAGAGAGGATCGTTCATTTTTGTCAACCTGGAACGGCCATCACTGAACAGAGGTGGGTGTCTCAGCCACCTACAATGCAGCCATCAGAATTCTGATTCTGATTCTATGATGATCCATGAGAGGATAAATACCTGATACTCCCTATTAGTCAGACAGAACTGAGGAAGCCTTTCGGATGAGAGGTGAAATGTTTTCAAGAATCTTCAAGCAAGTCCAGTTGCTCTCTTCTACCAACCACAGACTCTGGAAAGTGGTGTCCTGAGTGCGAACAGGTACAGAAGTGACATATAGAATAAAGTGCAATGTCACTGACAATAAAATATTATACATTGAAAACAAAAATTCAAAGATATTTTTATGGATTATCATTTGCAACAGTTGAGTGAAAAAAATTATTTTAATTCGAGTTAAATTACAATTCCAGTCAGATTGTATACGCAACTACTTGCCTTTCAGTTTATGCACTAAAAACCTATGATACAAAGTGGACAATAGTGAACGATATATCGAGAAAAACAAAGATGTATAATGAGAAAAAAAAATTCACATTAGTTTCAATGGGCATGGAGAGCAAGCATACTTTACAATGTGCATATCCCTGCAGCTCCAAGGCAAAGACTGTATAGTTATGGCCGGATTCTTACCCAAACTGATAATCTCATTCTCATCTCATTATCTCTAGCCACTTTATCCTGTTCTACAGGGTTGCAGGCAAGCTGGAGCCTATCCCAGCTGACTACAGGCGAAAGGCGGGGTACACCCTGGACAAGTCGCTAGGTCATCACAGGGCTGACACATAGACACAGACAACCATTCACACTCACACCTACGGTCAATTTAGAGTCACCAGTTAACCTAACCTGCATGTCTTTGGACTGTGGGGGAAACCGGAGCACCCGGAGGAAACCCGCATGGACACGGGGAGTACATGCAAACTCCGCACAGAAAGGCCCTCGTCGGCCACGGGGCTCGAACCCGGACCTTCTTGCTGTGAGGCGACAGTGCTAACCACTACACCACTGTGCTGCCTTCAAACTGATAATCACAATCAATTTTTCTTTGGCTAATCAGACACAAGGTACGCCACCACACTTGCCAGAACAATTGGAGGTTAGGTGCCTTGCTCAAGGGCCCTTGAGCCAGTGCTACTGGTTCAGGGAATCAAACCAGTGACCTTTTGGTCCCAAAGCTGTTCCTCTAACCATTTGACTATGGCTTCTCCTAAAGAAGGCTGTATAGACGAGTAAAGAAGTGCCTTCATTCTGTTTTTAGTGCTTCCAAAGTACAACCCAAAATCAGAAAAGGTTGGGACAGTATGTTGGAATTGAAATTAAAACTGAAAACAATGATTTGTAAATAATCTTTGACCTATACTGCATTCAAAACAACATAGCAGCAAATTATTTGATTTTTTTTTACCTCATGAACTTTGTTCAAAATCAACACTTATTTAAATTTTTATTCTTGTATTCTTTTTATGTCTTGTAGCACATTTCAAAAAAGTTGGGGCAGTTCAACTTTACCACTTTGTAACATTGCCATTCCTTCTCACAACAGTTAAAAACTGTTTAGGGACTGAGGACACCAAGTAATGAAGCATTTCAGGTGTTATTTTGTTCCATTCTTCCTGCAAACAGATCTCAAAGTGTGCAACAGTGTGGGATCATATTTTTCATTTCAAAATTCGCTGCACATTCTTTATTGGGGACAAAGAGGACAGGCACCCTGTCCTTCCACAGCCATGCCTTTGTAAGGTGTGCAGAATGTAGGCTTGTATTGCCTTGTTGAAATATCCCTGGAAAAGATGTCATCTTGAAGGCAGCATATGTTGCTCCAACATATCAATGTACTTTTCTGCATTAATGCTACCATCACAGAAGTGTAAGTTACCTTTGTCAAGGGCGCTGACACAACCCCATACCATGACAGACCCTGGCTTTTGGACCTGTTGCTGGAAACAGTCTGGATGGTCCTTTTTATCTTTGGTCTGGAGCACACAGGTCCTCCAAAAAAGACCTTGAATACTGATTCCACAATACACGTTTGACCACAATACATGTTTCCACTGTGTGATGGTCCATCCCAGATGCCACTGAGCCCAACGGCACTTCTGTACACAGTTAACATAAGGCTTCCTTTTTGCACAGTAAAGTTTTAACTAGCATTTGTGGAGGTAACTCCGTATTGTAGAGCTTGACAAAGGTTTGCCAAAGTAATCCCGACCCCATGTGGTTATATCAGCTATAGATGAATGACGGTTCTTGATGCAATGCTGTCTTAGGGATCAGCACTCACAGGTGTTCAGCTTAGGCTTGTGCCCTTTATGGACCAAAATTCCTTCAGATCCTTGAATTGTTTAAGGATATTATGCACTGTAGAGGGTGAAATATCCAAATCCCTTCCTATGCTTCTTTGAGGAACGTTATTTTTAAACTTTTCAAGAATTTTCTCATTCATTCATTGACAAACTGGAGAGCCTCAGCCCATCTTTGTTCCTCAAAGACTAGGCCTTTCCTGGATACTGATTTTGTACCAGATCATAATTACAGTCACCTGTTTCGAACCACATCGTTATGTAATTATTTTACCTCATTACTAGCCCTAAATAGTCCCCATCCTCACTTTTCTTGGAACATGCTGCAGGCCTGAAATGCAGGATTGGATGTATATTAACAGATTAAATGAAGTTTACCAGACAAAACATGAAATATCTTGGGTTCACACTGACTGCAATGAAATACAAGTCAAGGTAAATTTAGAAATCACTGCTTTTGTTATTTGCATTTTCCATACCATCACAGCTTTTTCTGATTTGGGGATGTACTCGAATTTAACAATAATATTTCAATCCACCTCATATTCAGGCCCGGCGCCATGGGGGGGGCGAAAGGGGGCATCGCCCCCTCATGGCTACAGCCCCGCCCCCTCAATGGAGACTCAGATCACTTAATTGTTTTCTTATGAAAATATAATGTATTATAGACGTATTAATAATTTGCATTTTCAAATACGAAATATTAAGTGGTTGCGCATTGCACAAAAATACATTTCACATAAATCACTACTAAAACTGGCACGGTAGAACAAATCTGATTGGTTGTTATGATTCTTATGTTGCAATCGTAGAATTCAAGTGTATTAAGGTAGGATTATTTCAAAAAGCCTGAATATAATATTAACCCTGTTTTAGACATATGTATCAATCCTAACTACTGGGGACTACTAGTTATTGTGGGTGTATGTGTGAAATGCTGACACAGCCGCGCACACACAGACCTATGATAAGGACAAGGGGAGGGGTCGTGCGGGCGGGCGGGGGTTTTACATGTACACTTACAAGTGCACTGTCTCTGCAATATCCTGTAATATGCAGTCAGTTTACGGGAGTAGTCTTTCCCCCACCGAATTAAACGAATTCAATCACAATGTTGTGAATCCATTTTCTTTCTTTGTAGGCTAAGTTTATCTCCGTTTATGTTGGTGTGTGTGTTCATATATGGTCCGCTTTGTGCGCAAATAGCGTAAGAATATGTGTCGTTGACGTCACCCCCCATGCAACGGGGGTGAAAATTCATCACTTCAGAGTGTTTAGTCCCCTACACGCCTAAACTGGGGTCACGGATTAAGTGGTTAGCGTTGACTCGGTGCGAGTCAGGAAGGCTATTACTGGTGCAGCTGCGGGGTCTGTTGATTTTTTTAAATTATGATTTTGGCCGCCGAGCCAAGTACCTTAGACTTGCATTGACATTTTGTTTTCATGCCGCGGAGCTATTTGTATGTATTTTTAATGTAAAGGACTTGCCTGTAGGTTTGTGTGTGTTGTTTTATGTTTGGCATCTTTCCGGTTGTACCGCGTGTCTGTGAGAAAACTGGAGGGGAGGGTTAACAGGTGGGCACGGAGGTTGATAAAGCGCAAATGCCCTGGTAATATGCCACATGATTTTCCCGTACTAAAGCAACATTCGGGGCCGTGGTTTTGTGGTTGGCGCAGTTAATTGTTTGAAACACGTTGTCAGACCGCCATCACTACTACACACTATATGAAAAATATTTGCCCCCTTGCGATTTCTAATTGCCCCCTTAGTAAACTGTTCCTGGCGCCGGGCCTGCTCATATTAGACAGATTAATGCAAAATACTTCAGGAGGAAATCACAATTTTTATCTCTTCTTCTTCAGTGTTACAGATTGTTTGGATGTATTTTTGTCTTTAACATGTCTTCCCTTAAACTGTAGTAAAAAAAAAAATCAAAAACAGAAAATGTCCATTTCACTGTTTTTCTCCACTTCTGCCCAGGGGATTACCTGAAATTTAAAGTGCTAGTTTTACGAAAATGACATCATAAAATCCCAGATTTTCTGTGTGTGATATGTTCAAATAGGTTGTAAAGTTCACCGATAAATAAACATTTTTTCAAAAAAGATATTTTTTGCGTCTGAATTCTGTTCCAAAAATCACTAAAAGCTTGTCCGCCATTGTCAGATCGCAGAGATTTACAGGTCAGTGGCGCTGCATGTGTGACGTCATATGTGCCACTGCCTTGTTTTGTGTCCACACTGACTCTATAGTATTCTCTGCAATGGCATGCATTCCTGATTCTTTTGAAAAAGACAACAAAAGCTACAAGGGGGATGGTACACAAGTGTCATAATAATAATTATATTATTTTATAATTTTAATACTTTTATTTTAGGTGCATATAGGGAATATTGAGTGCTGTTTTAGGCACACCAGATCCATTACATTCTTAGGAATGCAATGAATTTGAAGTCAGATTAAATAAAGGAAATTTAAGAAATAGCACAAATAAAGAAAACCTGTATATGTACCTGCTGAAACAGTGATTGGAGAATCAACCATAGTTTTAAATGTATTCACCCAGTTGCTCTAATTGACTTGTATTTGTGTTTCCTTTTCTTACGTTACAGCCTTTTAATTTTGGACCGCAGAGCTTTCTTATCTGATTTCGGAGTTAGAAAGTTACTGTATCACACTATAAATTAGAGGAAAGAGGTGGAATTGATGACATGGGCTGTCTTGTAAAGTCTGGAGTGAGAGTTGCAAAAGTACTTGAATGAGAGGGTGGAGTTGTAAAAGTCTTTTATGGTTGCAGAGATACAGTGATTTTAGTAAAAGTCAATAATGGCAATTGTGCGCTGACCCCCCACCACCACCTCTACCTAACATAGCATAAAATAGAAAGGGTCTACATGGTCCTAATTGGTACTGTTAGAACCAGAAATGGTTATAGTTTTATGAGTAACTTAGTTTTGGAGGTTAATCCTGGCTGCTGCGCACAATGCATATGGCGCAACGCATCACCCACTTCTGCTGGCTCCAGCACTGAAAGTGAATGTGCCTAACACAAGCTTGACACTTACTGTGCAGTGAGCTCTTTGGGATGGTGCTTCTGACTTTTGTTTCCAGATCGTAGCAACTGCTCCGCGTACCAGACATCGCTCAAATCCTTCTAGGTGAATTTGCCTTGCAAATTTATCTTTTTCAAAATGTATGGAGCAGACACCAAACCATCCTGTCGGCTTGAAGTTACCTCTCTTGGTCTGTACAAATCAAACCCATTCATTCCGTAAGTGTCCTGCCGACTTTGGGCTATAATGGATCGAAATTCCGCTTTTTTAAATCGGCTACACTTGAACAGCCTTGAATGACACACCTCTTAGGAGGCATGCTTTGGTTTTAGTTTTGTTTTGGAATAAAAAAAATCGTTAAAAACGTGCTACACTTTGCAAAGCAGATGAAGCCAGAAATGCCGCAAACTTTCAAGCGTTGCGCATATGACATCACTTCATTTGAATTAACAATAACTTACCAGGAATACATTCGTGTAATGGCGGACTCAAAGAGTCAAACTTTACCAGCTAAATAGAACATGTTCCCGGTCTTGTATTAAAATAAAATTTAGACCGTAAACTATTTAACATGTCTAGTGTTATAAGATACAATTTCCAGGGGTGATGTCATTTTCGTAAGACTAGCATTGAAGAGGGCTTAAGTCTCACAAACTTGTCACAACTACATCATGCGATATATCCATGAAAAGCTTGTTTCCTGATATAAATGTCACTTTGTCATTATGCGATACAGAATTTCCTTTATAAACCTTATAAATTACACTACTAGAACAGACACACATTAATCCATATTGTAACCAAAAATCCGGGTTTCACCTGAATTCGTGAAATTTTATATGCTCATTTTTATCCCTGTTTAAAAATATATATTAAAGGATATAAATCTTCTGTTGGTTTTATGTTTCTATACTAAAAATAGCACAAAGAATGGTGCATGCTCGTTTCTTGATTAAACAAAAAACAAAAATGATTTTCCAACAAACAGTTCTGCAGCAATCGTTCTTTTGAGAGCATCTTCACTGTGACAAATATTTTAATTCTTACAACAAACATCAAAAGACTAGATTAGCTTGATTAAGGATGCATATTTAATTAGAAGAAACCTCGTTTGAAAAAAAATGAATGTAGATTTTTGTCCCAATACAAAATAACACTTGGCAACAAACTAGCAATTCTGCTAGTTATTGTTTTAAAAGAAGAAAATTGCCCTTTTTGCTTGTAATGTTTTGCTTTAAATATACTGTAATATATTGAAAATATGAGAGATTACATGTAATACTCATTAGTACCAGCATTTTCTTTAGACGTACCTGTAGCATTAAGGAGTAGAGCACATACAACACACACGACTTTCTGCAAATAAATATCCATGATCTCATGTCTCCTCTGGTTTAAGGTATTCTTCCTTCTCTTGATGTCGTTTGTCTCAGCAAAAAGAAATGTCCTCTTTGCCATATTCAAAACGTATGTAAACTGTAACCTCCTCTACCTGTGTCACATGTTTACACTTCTTCCAAAGAGGCTGCTACCCATATTGAACTAGAACTAGTTCCATCTACAGGTTCGAATTACTAGGATGGGCAAAACTGAGCTCAACATTGAAGAATAATACATCAAACAAACAATGAAACATATACAGTCAAGGACAAAGGTTTACATACACCTAGATTAAGGACATTCAAATTCAGTTTCTCATAATTCCATAACTTCCTGTGTTAAGTCAACTGAGGTATCTATTTTATTGATATTAGAGGTCTTTTCAAATGAATGTGATGAATGTCTTTATTACGACTTTGCAAAAAACATGCTAGTCATATGAAAATATTTACAATGAAATATGAAACAATAAGTAATAATAAATGCATACATATTTAAAATAAAGCTTTAAAATATTTACATTTACAAAGCTAACTTATATTGAAAATGTAATCTGTTAAAAAAGCAAGACTTAAAACAGATTGTGTTTTCAATAATAGCTATAAATAATTGCTAACAGCCAGATTTAGTTCCACTTTTATTGACCATATCAGCTTTTCAGTGGGTCAAAAGTTTACATATGCTTTGTGCAGCATTTTACATTTACACGACTTAATTAATGCCCTTTTCATAGTGAATTGCAGAAGTGCTACTTCCTGATACCTTTTAGCTAGATCACTGATTAAGAATAATATCAGTCTAAAGCTCTGTTGGGGAGGTAGTATAATAAGAGAAGCAGACAGACAACACATTTTTTAAATAAAGTGCTAATTTAAGTATGGTATTTGGTGACATTGCCTTTTAATTTGTTTAGCTTGAATCAAAAACTTGTTTTCCCTCATTCCTTGCTCAGACACACATTTTCAGTTCAGCCTGCAAGTTTTCAAGGGGATTCAGGTCAGAGCTTTGTGATGGCCACTCAGGAACTTTCCCTTTGTTGTCCTTAAAGGAGATACACAGAACCATGGCCTCACTTTTTGTTTATAAATGCCTTGAGACCTCAAGAATGGCATAGGAATAGTTTTAAGCATTAACAATAAATCTAATATAGTAATTTTTATGATTAAAATGATTCATATAGGTAGCGGTCTGAGTGAATGACCTTGACATCTGTGATGTCACCGCAGGAAGGCTATCGGTCTCATCGCCATTTCCGCTGTACTAAAACACAGAGCTGACTGCAACTTCGAGCTTCCATTTTGAGCTAATTTATCACCATGCCACGTAGATGTGTTGCTGGCGGGTGCAGCAACACAACAGAAGGTGGATTTACATTGCATTCATGGCCCAAGAATGTTCAAACTGCAAAGATTTGGACGTGTTTTGCAAGAAGTTCACAGGCACATTGGGCACCTACGAAGTGGTCTCTCCTCTGCTCTGCACATTTTACTGAAGACTCGTACGAGACCTCTGATCTGTTGAGGAGCATTGGCTATACCAGGGCTTTTCAAAGTGTGGGGCGCGCCCCCCCGAGGGGTGCCAGAGTTCTTCAGGGGGGGCGCAACGTGAGAGACAAAATGGATCGATTTTTAGTACCTAAAGCTACAGGGAGTGAGGAGACGGCCAAGCAAAAAACCAGAGCCTCCAGGATGTTGCGATTTGCAACTTCAGCGCAAATTCAACCAATCCCCGCGAATTCAGGGCGGTGTTGCAATTATATCCAATCACCGCAACTTTCCCGCAAATTTGACCAATCGTTGGCGTCGTCTTGAGGTGACGTCGACAAACTACCTTCCGCCTTACTTCCGGATGTCTATGTTCAAGAGAAGCAGCATGCGCGCAGTGTTGCCAGATTGGCGGTTTCAAGTGCATTTTGGCGGGTTTTGAATATATTTTGGACTGGAAAACGTCAGCAGTATCTAGCAACATTGCATGATGTGCGAGTCAGTGTTTATGTAGGCTTAAATTCTGTTACTGAAAGTGTGTTATGTTTACAGTGAAGGACTGTGTGCACTTTATTTTTTTTTTTACTTAATACAAGAAGTTAATGGATGCCAACATTTTTGCCAAAATGGTATTTTATTTTCCATTGTTTAGGCAGCTTCAGCATCATACTGTGAGATTCTGTTCAAATTGTTTTTTTTCTTCTATGAAGCCTGAGCCATTTATTTTATTCGTTTATAATTATTGCTTAATTTAGTCTTCAGGAGAGACTGCCTGCACACAGTACTAGTATTAATAGTTTTTTTTTCTTACATGAAAGCTGAGGCATTTATATTATATTTTAAGGTAACTTCATGTTGTGCTGTGAGGTTCTATGCACTTTAACTTTTGAACCAACAGGTGCATTTGGATAAGTAAAGCCTATTTTTCTGCATTTTTGTAGTCCTGGTAATCATTTATATTGGTAAAGTTGTTTATAGGACCATTTCTCAGTGTCTTTGTTTTTTTAATCAATAGTTTTTCAGTAATAACTTAATATTTAACATATCACTCAATTTTAATCACAAAAAGAGAAAATCGCAACAATTTCTCGCAACTTTCACTTCCTCCCGCAATGTAATCGCAACAAAAACCTAAACACCGCAACTTTCATCGCAATTTTTTTGGAAACCCCCGCAACAGACATTTTAGCCTGCAACAATCACAAAAAAGGCCCGCGGAATCCTGGGGGACTGGAAAAAGAAGGAAGTATGACCACGATTATTTAAAGTTTGGATTTTCATGGACTGGATCTGAAGATGCTCCACTGCCACAGTGTGTTGTCTGCCAAGAGGTGCTAGCTAACGATGCTGTGAGATGTTTAAAAAGATGTTTTAAAAAGCACAGATGTTTAAAATGTGCAAAAGAAAAAAATAATGTGTACAACAACCATTTTTTTTTAAATACGAATGGAACATTAAGTATAGCAACAACAAAAATTGGAAGGGGGGGCGCTGTTGTTTATTTGCTCTCCGAGGGGGGGCTCACTCTCCCACACTTTGAAAACCCCTGGGCTATACCGTAAGCCCGTATTGAAAGAGGGTACAGTACCAACAATTATAAGAAAAGAAAACTACAAGAAAAGGAAAGTAAGTTCAATTGCACCGGAATGTGAGCCAAGGGTTGTTGCTAAAACTTGGGATGGAACGGAACGGGACGTGACATATCGCTCAGGCAGTGACCTCCCCGCGGTTGTTGCTAAAACCGGTGACCTCCTGTCCTGAGTTTTAGTAATTGCCTGAGCCGAGCAGTAATGGCGGAGTACTCGGTATGGAGAAAATGGAGAATGAGTGGACCAGTCGTCAGATTTCTCCGCTGGATATGCTTGCCTCAGCAGCAATATCTCACCCTTACGTGGAAGAAGCGAATGAACGGAGAACTGAACGAACAACTGAAAGTCAGATTGGTTCAAAACAATTGGCCACAAGGTCGGCCTTCAAGAAGCGAGAACACAGACGGGTAAGACGCGACTCTGATTTGGATACAAAGCAACAAAAACAATAACAACACTCGTTGTTTACCTGCATTTAGATTAATAAATGTAACTTGTATTGTGTTTAAGTTACCAGTATAAGAGTATTTGCTTCAGAATGTGATTGTCTCAGTTCATCTGATTATTTAATTAGCCTTTTACGGTACGTTTTATCAGTGAAAATGCATGCATGTACATGTCTGTTGCATAAGTTATAATACCCATCCTGTTTTAATGAGAGTCAATCCACAATCAGTGAAGTCAAATCAGTCTTAGTTGAGCAAGTCGGTAACGGTATTTCTTACTTTAACCATAAATTTTTATTTATATGACTTTGGTCTATAGCTGTAAAAGGCCTCGGTCTTAAAACCGGTTACCGCTGTGACATCACTCAGGGCTGGCTGGCTCAGCGGGGCAGCTCGAATGCCAACTTTGCGGTCGATTTTAACTCTCAAAAATACAACTATATATATTTTTCTTCCCATTTGTGCAGCATACGAGAGTAAAGGATAGAGATACTATCCCTTCAGAAATGTATTTAAAAATAAAGTTTTTGCGTATCTCCTTTAAATATTTTGTTATAACTTTGAAGGTGTGCTTAGGATTATTGTCCTGCTCAAAAAACTCAGTTGCAACTAAAGTTTTAATTTTCTGGCTACTGTCTTGAGGTTCTGCCTCAGTATTTCTACATAATCCTCATTCCTCAGGATGATATTTCAGATTGAGAGTGTGCTGTGCATGTTTTGTCTGCCACTTATCGCAAGAGCTTTTTCTTTTCTTTTCTTACTGTGTTTTCATGTTTGATGTTTGTTTGTTTTCTGGGCGGCACGGTGGTGTAGTGGTTAGCGCTGTCGCTTCACAGCAAGAAGGTCTGGGTTCGAGCCCCGTGGCCGCGTGGGTTTCCTCCGGGTGCTCTGGTTTCCCCCACAGTCCAAAGACATGCAGGTTAGGTTAACTGGTGACTCTAAATTGACTGTAGGTGTGAGTGTGAATGGTTGTCTGTGTCTATGTGTCAGCCCTGTGATGACCTGGCGACTTGTCCAGGGTGTACCCCGCCTTTCGCCTGTAGTCAGCTGGGATAGGCTCCAGCTTGCCTGCGACCCTGTAGAAGAGGATAAAGCGGCTAGAGATGATGAGATGAGATGTTTGCTTTCTGTTTTAATGTTTTGCTGCTTTTGTCCCTTTGTCTACTGGTTGCCGGTTGTGTCGTAGCTCTCGACCCAGCCTTGAGTGTCAGGTTACCCAGGCCTTGATCTGCCATGAATAACGTGTGTCCTACTGCTCACTATGGATTACAGAGTGCCTGTTGTTCTTGTCGACGTTGGAACTGTCCAGTAATCTGTGATCTGGGAGTCTCCGCCGGAATTTTTTTTTTAATGGCATTCATGTGCAATTTCCAAGCATTTCAGCTTATTTTTATGACATTTATATTGGTATCAAAACCTGCAGGTGGATCGTGTATCTGTTGACAGTTTATAACAGCACATATTTAGTGACAGCACCGAGCAGTGTTTATTTTGATGGGGCAACGACCTTGACATTTGATAAATCACACGTTAGTCTTAAATCAATACAGACATTAGGCACTTATAGGCCTACACAAGAGTCTATCAGATGCAGATCTAGATTTTAGATACATTAAAAAACTGGGATATTTCCAACATATGAATCTCTTTACAAGCCAAGAATATGAAGGGAAATTTAAGCATGAGGCCTGGATCTTGCAGAAACGGTGGTGTAGTGGTTAGCGCTGTCGCCTCACAGCAAGAAGGTCTGGGTTTGAGCCCCATGGCTGATGAGGGCCTTTCTGTGCGGAGTTTGCATGTTCTCCCCGTGTCCGCGTGGGTTTCCTCCGGGTGCTCCGGTTTCCCCCACAGTCCAAAGACATGCAGGTTAGGTTAACTGGTGACTCTAAATTGACCGTAGGTGTGAATGTGAGTGTGAATGGTTGTCTGTGTCTATGTGTCAACCCTGTGATGACTTGGCGACTTGTCCAGGGTGTACCCTGCCTTTCGTCCATAGTCAGCTGGGATAGGCTCCAGCTTGCCTGTGACCCTGTAGAACAGGATAAAATGGCTAGAGATAATGAGATGAGAAAGTTTTGCCTGGCTTATCTTTCACAGGCTGTATAGATGGAATTGCAAAAGACCACTCTTTATTAAACTTCGTTTTTGAATACATGTGCTTTCTTTTCTTTGGTGTACTTGTACTTGGTCCGTCATGATCTGACATCATTATACAAATGACTGATCATGTACATGAGATATAAATTATACAGTACAGATCAATAATGATAAAGGTTAACTTACATATGTACATGTATGCAATGACAGCAGCTGTCATATGTCTGTAGGCTTGTGAATTCGTGGGCCCTGTGAAAGCAATTGGAAAATTTCAGCATTTGAAATGCCAAAAAGCAGTTTCGGAAGTGGTCAAGTAGTTCATTCATCACTTGTTAGCATGACTGGGAAGGTGCCCAATCAACTAACCCCATACATACCAGAAGATGTACAGGCCCTATACGTGTGTGTGTGTGTGTGTGTGTGTGTGTGTGTGTGTGTGTGTGTGTGTGTGTGTGTGTGTGTTTAATAATCTGTTAATTGGTCCAAAAACACTTATTGGCAAGTTTAAGCTTAGAATATATACATTTAGGCATTGCCTGAAAGCGGAGCTCCCAGTGAGTGTAAAATGTGTAAGTAAATAATCCCATGTTATTTAAAAAAAAATCAAATTTAAAATAAGTACTGGGTAAAAATAAAATAAAAGATACAAATTTCATTGTCTGGCAGTCAACTGTTTATGGGATACATTGCCTTGCACTTATGATCAGATACCCTACAGTCACAAAAGCCATCAAAAATCAGGTTGATATATTACCATATGCTCTTAAGTATGAAGCTTCACTCCACTATAAATCCTGATAGATCACTGACATTACTCTTTAGATTTTTTTTTTTGATGTAGGTTTTTTCATGTCATGGCAGGTCAGACAGTTTGAATATTATTTTGCAAGTCTGACCCACCAGATATGGTTCACTTGGGAGGTCTGCTTTACATGTTCATACTCACAGTTGTGACAAGTTTACATACACCGATATGAATGTTATGGCAATTGTAGGTGCTAAAAAAGCAACTGGACTCGCTTGAAATCCTTGAAGACGTTTCACCTCTCATCCGAAAGGCTTCTTCAGTTCTTTCTGACTAGTGAGGAGTTCCAGGTTGTCATGGTCCTACCTGTGGGATTCTCTCTTCAGGTAACATCTCCACTCAGCATTATCAGCCACGCCCGCTCTCACTTCCTCTTATTAACTTTCAGTGACTGTCATTGGCTGTTGCCGATCACCTGCTTCCCCCCTGTGTGTATTTAAGCTGCAGTTCTCCCTAGCCTCAGTGTCAGATCGTCTGCAACTTCCAGCGTGATAACCTGCTCTGTGTTCCTACTACTCTGACTCCTGATGATATTCTGTTCTGTCTGACTCTGTCTGCTCTCCAGCCCCGGTAACCTGATCTGCCTTCTGTCCTGTCGACTCTGCCTCTCCTGTACCTTCGCCTGATCTCCAGCTTGCCCAGCCCTGCTGCTCGCCTGCCTCTCCATCAGCCTGGTGTGAGCAGCCCTGCCTGGAGCCCTACTCTTTAGCCCCGGTAACCTGACCCTGCATTTCTGTCCCCTATCTTGCTATCTGATCTGTGACTCTGTGTTCCAGCTTGCTCATTAATTCCAGCCTGCTGAGGGACTACTGCTGAGAGACTGCCTGTAAACCCAAGTGCTATCAGCCTACAGCCACACCTCTCTGACAATGCCTGATCCTGTCTGATCTCAGAAGCTAAGTAGGGTCGGGCCTGGTCAGTACTTGGATAGGAGACCTCGGACGTCACCAGCCATCCCTGCCTCTCAGTCCTCCTGCCACTGAACTTCACACACACATTCTCCCAACTCCCTTTTAAACTGTGGTTTGAGTGCATTTGATCTCCTCTCCTGTCTGGTCCTTGACACCAGGTATTTATCCTCTAGTGGACCAAAAGCAACCCTAAGGAGAGTCATGAGGTCACATGGGTTGTTGACCCTCTCAATCACCCTGTAGGTTGTTAGGGTCCCTGGAGCAGGGCTTTACATTAGCACCCGCCCACCTGCCAAATGCGGGTAAAATTCGGCTTTGGCGGGTAATGACTTTAGTCCCACTAGCCACTTTGGCGGGTGGTTTATTCTGTGGTATGACAATATATTTTAATTGTAGTTTTCTCTGAAGGCATCTGATATAATAAATGCATTGCAATGTAATATTACGCACCTACAACTCCCACAAGCACCTGCATAAACATTCTGACACAACATGGTAGAATTGTTTAGAACATTCGTTAACGGCTCAGATAAAATCAGTGATATGGTAACCTGCGGTTAATGAACGAAGCAACAAAGTTGCTGACGACTGACAAGCACACTATGTGGCGGCATATCGCTGGAGTTTCAAACCCTGCTGCTCAGGGAAAAAGGGGCAGAGATAAGCAGGGCCGGAGGCAGCATTTTAAAATCACCGAGGTTCGTGATGCGCAAACCGCGCACTGAAAAATGTTTGACATATTTAAATGAGCGGGGTGAATTACACGCCACACAAGAGATCTATTCCTGAAATTACTTTTAATGGTGTTTGAACTGAATATCATCAGTTTTGAAAAAAAAAAAATCATGTATGTGGCAAGAGTAAGAATAAATTAAGCTTGTTTAATGGTTTGATCTGGCCCAAGCAATGAGGACAAAAGATACCCTAACCATGTAGCCTATGTAACTAAGATACATTAACAATGTAGCATCTGTTACACCTACACAAAAAAAAATTCTGGGAAAAAAAATCAGTATACAGTACACCACCATGTTTTAGGCAAAGTTATCCAAGGCAAACATAGGTTGAAACTTTCCACTCTATTGCTTTGGCTTATCGAATGATTTATTTTTAAAATCACAAACAAGGTAGGCTACAACTGCGCTGCTTCGAAAATGTAAATTTAACAGCTTGATGAAAGTGCGCTGATGGTTACCATGGAAACCCCGTGTCTCCTGCACTGCGTTCCTCCCCCAAGTCGCGCGCTCATTTGCTTTTGTGTTCTTGGTCTCAGAGCCGCGCGCATGAAACAGACACAGAAGACAGAATCAACGTTTAACATAATTAACAATGCACTTTTTACGGAGACATTTTAATGTTCTTTATTTTTTTAATCCAGTTGAATATTTAGCCTACAAATGTATTTTCAGCTCTTAAAAATGACCGAGGTCCAGACCACGGGGGCCTCAGAGCTGGCTGCGGCCATGGAGATGAACAAGACACTAATAGGAAGATAAGACAGTTCAATGACAAATGGAATTTAGGGCGAGATTGGCTAGCTCATAGCAAAACCGAAAATACCATGTACTGCAAAGACTGTAGAAAGTCTGGCAAAGACAGGCACCAGTAATTTTAAACTCGAAACTATAAAGGACCACGAAAAGTCAAATGCACACATCGGTACTATCACATCAAAACAGGCGAAGACGGCTGGTTCACTACAGGACAGCATTGCTTTCAGTCCCTGGCTGTCATGAAGTCGGCTGAGCTGGAGAGGATGGAGCTGCTGTTTAGAAATGTTCACGCGATTGGAAAGAAGTTGATCCGCCCCAGCTATCAACTTATGGCCTGCTGGAAGCCTCAGGTCACGAAGACCATTTTTCATGGACCATTCAGACTTATCTGATGATGAATGTCATGAGGACATTTAATGTCTCTCTCTACACATGTTCACACTCACTCACTCACTCACTCATTCACTATTAATAGATTATGCATAATAATACTTGATAATACACATAATACTTGCATATCAAAACATCAAATGTTTTTCAATGATAAATGCTTTGAATTGGACTTTTAATATTAGAATCAGTTCAGTTGTACTGAATGTTATTTTTCATATTATACAATATTTCATATTGTAAGGGGCTTGAATTTGAGTTCAATAAACAGAATACTCTGTTTATATTTTTGTCTGAATTGGTTGCATGTTTTCATATAGGGAGCTACCTTAACTGCACTGAATACTTGAGTGCTACTGTAGAGATACATTATATGCTGCCATTCATAATTAAATCTAGACCTTCCGAACTTTAACGTATCATGCTGAAGAAAAAACTGCGATTTCCTGGCAACAAAATTGTGGCTAGTGAAAAGGCTGAATGGCTAGTGACTTGGGAAAACCACTAGCCACAGTGGCCGGTGAGCAAAAAAGTTAATGTAAAGCCCTGCCCTGGAGATGGAGTGTGAAAGGTGTTAGCAGGCTAGAGGGTCGTTAGGGTGATCTGTGAGTTGTTGGCTCTCTGCCATCATGTGATTCATTGAAGTCAGCTGAGTCTTGGTGTGGATGTGTATTGAGGTATTTCACCTGATGTCACAGGGTCACGTGACGCCCCGGTGTCCGCCATTTTGAACGTCAAGCTACATACTAACGCTGCAGACAGAGAGGGAGAACCGGCTTGAAAAAAAACGTGTTACAGACACCTAGAATAGATTAATTTGTCAGTAAGCACTCTATAAATAACCATGGTGTTTGCTTGTTGTGCTGTGGGCTGCCACAACAGACAGGGACAGCGTGCAGGACGCTCCTTTTACCGGTTTCTAGTGATGGGAATTTCGGCTCTTTTTCAGGAGCCGGCTCTTTTGGCTCTTCTTACTATAAAGAGCCGGCTCTTTCGGCTCCCAAATGGCTCCTGAGATTTTATTTTTGATTTAATTGCTGCAATTAACTAGTTAATTAATTACATTATTTATATTTTATCAATAGGATGTTTTCCATTTTATTTTTTAGTTTTTGTAGCCATTGTAAAGCTTTGTAAAGTATAGCAGTGTAACAATGTTCTAGCTATAGAAATAAAACTAACTTACCAATTAATAAATTATTTTCTCACAAACATAATGCAGAACTGTGTTATATTACCAATATAAAATACACAGCTGATTTTCCCCTCCTCAGGTGCCTCACAGACTCCTCTCCCCTGCGCTCCACAGCTTTAAGCATTACACCAATTTTCCTATTTTTGCAGCTGTGAATGACATCAACCAAAAAAAGTAGGCGTACACCATGCTACTTTTTTTCCTTTGAATGGTAATAGACAACACAAATACGCAATCAGACAGCAACTTTTTTTGTGAAAGTCTCTCTCTCTCTGAGTCACCTAAGGACAAAAAAATAATTCGGCTCCCACCGAAGAGCCGGCTCCCGTCGTTCACTTCAAAGAGCCGGCTCTTTGAACCGGATCGTTCGCGACCGACACATCACTACCGGTTTACTACTGACCCAGACAAGAGGGATTACAGCTGTGAAAAGACAGGATTGGGAGCCAACAGAATACTCCAGACTTTGCAGTGATCATTTCATTTCAGGTTAGTTTATCAGTTAACGCAATTTTGATAAAATATATAGCAAAAAGTAAATGGGTCAGTGTTTGTTAACCCATCTGAGCAGTGAAACAAGGCAGTGTTAATTTGTCTAGGGTTGCATGTAGCAGACATCAGACATAAAACGCAATAACAGGCTAGAAAGAAACGGGACACAGAAATAAACAGGGAAATTAAGTAAAAAGAAAGAAAGAAAGAAAGAAAGAAAGAAAGAGAAAAAAAAAGAGCGCAGATCTCCAAACACATGAGAAGCCTATCTTACGCACATATCACGCGGACTCCACACACGCATCGCGTCTGAAGTCATAACTCATCAGGGGAAATCGTGTCCGCATTGGCATGTTCAAAAAACAACCTCGCGTCAACAATGATACCACACGCAAGAAAAAGAAAAAAAAACAGGCTACTCAACAACCAACCTGGCAGCAGCAGTCGTTGTCATGTAAACACAACACTTCGGATATGCAAATGCTTCCCGTTACACACAATTGCTATGTCAATAAACATCATTTTGCCAATATTTTAGAGACCCCCCAACATTTCCCAAATCATGTTTTCAAAGGATCTCATGTCTGTTTCAGGGGATCTCGGATCCCCCGAGTAACAAGACAGTGTTGTGAACATAGCCTACCTTGTACCGTTTCAAACTGCTGGGGTCATCCTTCATCAAACTGTTGACTTCTGTCGACAACCTTGGCTCCATACCAAGGCTGGGTACAGTGTTTGTGATAAAAGACAGATCCAATTTAACACGAATCACAGCTTACTTTCTTGTTAAAATGTGCAAAGGTCTCCACCATCTCATACCGCCTTGCACTGAAGGACTTAAGCGTGCCGTCCAAAATGGCTGCATCACGTGACTTGGTCACATGGGTGAAATACCTCAATCCAGTTTTCTGGGAAGTGTGCCAAGGACTGCATTGTAAGTTGATAAGTGGTGTCAGACCACCTCCTCTGTTCAGTAATGGTCGTTCCAGGTTGATGAATATGGCTTCTTTTACTCCTCTTTCTTTGAACTTTTTCTGTTTCAGTATGATTGTATAACATACATCTTTAATTTAAAAAAAACTAACAAAAAAAACAAGAACAGATTGTGCACAGGTTTTAATTTATTTTGGGTTTTCTGAAATTAACACAGGATTAAAATTATAGATACCATAGCAGTCAAAAGTTTGGACACACCACATATAATGGTTTTTCTTTATTTTTATTAATTAAAAGACACTTCAAGTCTTAAAGTAATGATGAACTGTCATTTCCGTAGTTGAGTGATTTGTGACATAATATGGATTACTACAGTTGTGTAATAGGACTATTTACTGTATTTTTTATCACTATTACTAATACTATTACTATTTACTGTTTGATCTCAAACGCATTAAGAAGGCAAGAAATTGCACTAATTAACTTTTGACGAGGCACACGTGTTAACTGAAAAGCATTCCAGGTGACTACCTCATGAAGCTGGTTAAGATGATGCCAATAGTGTACAAAGTGTCAAGATAAAAGCTGGCTACTTTGAAGAATCTAAAATATGAAACATATTTGGCTTTTTAACACTTTTGTTTACCACATAATTCCATATATGTTCCATATGTTAGTTCATAATTTTGATGTCTTCAGTGTTGTTCTACAATGTAGAAAACAGTCAAAATGCAGAAAAAAACCCTATGAATGAGTAGGAGCGTACAAACTTTTGTCTGGTACTGTATGAGAGATTTTGGGCAGCACGCTCCACTACCATCATCAAAATGCTAACAGTAAAAAATGATGCTCATCCCTTCAGTACAGTTTGTACTTGTAGAATCATCGCCAAGCTGAACTGAAGTTACTCTCATGGCTCTTGGTGGTCCAATAATTTACTTTACACTTTATGTTAATTTTATGTTCACATTTGTAATTTGTCATATATGTATATAGACTTTCTAGTACTTGTAGTCTTGCACCACAGACAGGGAGTGAAACAGAGCATCAGACTGGCGCAACCTTCTGCGGATGATGCAGACAGCAGCTAGCCAACGAGGCTTTCTCTCAGTAAACTACAAGCGCTTTTCACTGACATCACAGATATTTATTTATCACGTAGCTTCTGCCCTATTGCCGGGCAAACAAAGAAACATTGCCATGACAGTTAATAATGAACATTAAGATGACTGCAGTCAATATAATATCTTAGAAACAATTAAAAATGTATATTATACCAGCAGATCGCGTTACCTGCATATTTCAGCATCTAAAAGCTGAAATATGCAGGTATCACAGATCCATATAATTTACCAACAAACTTATTTATTATTTATTCTGCCCACTGCTTGCTATCTCTCTCTCACTCACACAAACACACTCTGTGTGTGTGTGCATATTGTTCACTTATGTGTGCATGTGCGTATTCACTTCTTCAGATGAGTTAAATGCAGAGAAGGAATTTTGCTGTACTTGTGTGTACATAAGACAAAAATAAAGACTTATTTTTCTTAATTTACCCACAAATGTATTTATTCCACTTGAAAAGTGTTTGACAAACCAGCTACCAGATTTGGGACACTATGACATCCTGAACTATTTAGTATTTGGGACTTCAAAATACACCAGAGATGCTAAAAGCAGACAAAAATACAGATGCTTATCGATATTTCGAGGTAGGTTTCGTGCATGCTGGAATGTTATGGAAAATTCCAGATCAAGTAAAATACCTTATTATGACAAATATAAGCTCAAACGTGGACTTCTAATAATAATAAACAAGCCAGGGCCTAGATCTAGCATATTTTATGGTGTTTAGCCTCATCTACACTATCAGTACATAACAAACATGCTGCTAGTCTAGCCAAGCATTAGGTCTAATAAAATATAGTGCGTCCAAAGCCCACATCCAGAAATACATTTTAACCTTCATACATTTGCCATTTGGCATGTTTTTTGTAGTACAGTCGAGCTACTAAGTATGGCAGGCTTGTGTATGTACTAGTAGACTGTACTGAGTAGTGCCAGGCCATGCAATCTGTTAAAAGCTTTACTTTCTAGACCAAAGTTCTGTTCATATGACACCAACTTACAGACTTTTTGAATGTTAATTGAGTACGCCGAGGCTAGATCTATGGGATTTTTATAACTGAATGGCCTTGAGCTAGAAAAAGTGTTAACAGTTGCACAGAGCTTTCATACTAACCTGATATAAAATACTTTGTTGGCATCAGCCTTCCTGTTTAACTGCATTTTTCTCATCTTTCTGGGTTTTCCAGGAAGCGGTGAAAAGTTAAACCAGGCTTATCTCCATGTCTGTTATTACATCCAAAAGCACTACAAGTCTCTGGCATTGTTCTTTTAGATGTAACTTCTACAAGTTTATCTGTAGATATTTACTGAATTGGGCTTACACTCATTCACATACACTTGTGCCAGTTGTTGTCCAACAGAAAGCTTGCCTGGTAATATGACCGCATGAATAAATCCGCAGTTACAATGACGTCATATGAAAGGCCCCTATACAAAAAAACCCCGTGTTCCCTGAGGTAAGTACGTTTAGGTTTTGCTTCTTTGATTTACATATAATTAAACTGTCCCTTTAGAACAGGGGTGTCCAAACTGATCCATAAAGGGCCGTGTGGCTGCAGGTTTTCATTCCAGCCATGCAGCAGCACACCTGACTTGGCTCATTCAATCAACTGAACTGTCTTCACACAGTCAAATACTTGCAGCCACACCCACCCTTGATTAAAGGGTGGGTGTGTCAGTTGATTGAATAAGCCAAATCAGGTGTGCTGCTGCATGGCTGGAATGAAAACCTGCAGCCACACGGCCCTTTATGGATCAGTTTGGACACCCCTGCTTTAGAATGTTCTGTAGAAAATAAAGTTAAGCACTCAAGAAAAAGCTATGGATAAAAGCTAAGTATGTATCTTCTGTAAGACATAGATTATACACATAATTTTACCTTATTACTTTCATTTGTACTTTGTTTAATTTGACTATAATCACTGGAAGATAGAGAGGGAGAGAAGGAAGGGGATTATGGAGAAAGAAAGGATCAGGCTTCTTGAAAGGAAGTGATTGGGGGAGACACGACTGTTGATGGGATTTGTTGATGTAACAAATCCCAGTTGATTGCTGCCGATCTGGCGGTTGATCCAGTCTTGGTACTGAGACACTCTGGTGTACACACCAGGAAAATCAGGTACAGCGCAGCCCTTGCCAAAGCTCACAATCCCAGCCTGAACCCAGGTTCCATTGTTCTTGACCACCAGTGGACCTCCAGAATCACCCTGCATGGACAACAAGCTGTTATCTACATGTCTGCTCTTCCACCACATAGCATTGTACCATGTCCCAAATTAATATGGCAGGTTTTAGATTTCTTACCTGGCATGAGTCTTTTCCTCTCTCAGCAGCACAAATCATATTGTCTGT
Organism: Neoarius graeffei; assembly: GCF_027579695.1. Lineage (NCBI taxonomy): Eukaryota > Metazoa > Chordata > Actinopteri > Siluriformes > Ariidae > Neoarius > Neoarius graeffei. The sequence goes on along the minus strand of NC_083588.1, from coordinate 48,398,578 downwards.
GATAGAACCAGATCCATATGCTTTTGCACAGTCAGTACTACTGACAACCGACACCTGCACCTCCTGCAGGGTTTTAGGGGAGGGCAGACTCTCTGTGAACACACATGATTGAGTTTTACCAGCATGCTTTTGCATAAAGCAAAAAGCTCAAAAATCACTGCTCAGTAACACTGCTCAAAAATCCAGCTTGGTCTGACCATCTACCAGCAACAAAAACACAGGCCAAGCCAATCAAATTGTATATCCTCTATATCCTCTTTGCCTGGCTGATAAGTATTTTCTAGCTTCTTTATTACATGAGTAATTTAATAAGTGTTTGAGTTTTTCTAATTGCCTCAGTGTTGTATTATGTTCTTGAACTTTTCTGTGATGTTGCATTTGTAGCAGTAGTTCAGAAACAGGTAAAGATGGTGGACTGGTTTGGATTGTTTGGGCTGGTCAAACTAAATTGGATTTTTCAGCAGGGAAGGATGTTCCAAAACAAGGAATGAGTAATTTCTTTCCAGATTTTATTTTCAAATAAACTTGATACATTGAAATAAACTAATTAAACATGCAGCCTGCTTTGTGTGACTATGTGTCACTCACCACCAGAACTAATGCGACCCCATCCTGTGACCCAGACATTAGAACCACCAGGAAAAAGGCTGTTGCTTGCTGCAAGGCACACCGGCATGACATAATTATTGAAGGTTACTGAAGAGGAGAGCTGGACGAGTGCAATATCATTGTTAATTGTGGTACTGTTATAGTTTTCGTGGTTGATAATCTTAAGAACAGTTTTTTTCTGCATATTTGGGTTCGTGCCCTCCAGGCTCTCCATTCCTAGAAAGATTGTGATGTCACCTGCAGTAATACTGGAAGTAAAAGGAAGAGACATTGAGACCAAGTTATTTATTTATTTTATTTCCTAATTTGTCACTCCTCATCCCTTATTTCCTAATGTTTTATATTTACAACAAACAGTAATAACCTGCTGACAGTAAAGTATGGGATACGGTTGTGGTCAGAAGTTTGCATACAGTGACCATGAATGTCATCTTGGATATGACTGTCATGGCAATCTTTGGGCTTTCAATAATTTCTTTGAATTGTTCTTTTTCTGTGGCAGAATGTACAGCATGCATCTTTAATTAAAAAAAATACTAGAATTTGGTGCACAAGTTTTAATTTTCTTTGGATTTTCTGAAATCAACACATGGGTCAAAATTGTACATACAGGGTCAAAAATTACATACAGCACACCTAATATTTGGGTAAAATATCTCTTCGCAAGAATCACCTTTCCCAAACATTTTTGTTTACTATGAACAAGCCTCTGGCAGAATTCTGGTTGGATATTTCACAAGACATTTTGGAAGTTTCAGCACCTCTGAATTAAAGTGCCATTCCACCATTGGATGTATTCTTTGGCATAAAATATAATATATTTTATGACAACATGACTAGACAGAGAAATCTTTTAGCTTCAAAATGATATATCAAACATTATTTTTTGACAACGACAAGTATATTAATTTTGCGACCAAAGTCACCTACCCTTTTAATTTCCGCGCGGTAGTGAAACGTGATGTCATCGGCAGGTTCCCCTTCTTCTGTACCACGTGTCGGTCTATTTTTAGACCAGGAAACCCCCAGAGTGAGAGAGTCATTTCTCCTCGTATATGGGGGCCAAAAAAATTGTGAAAACTTTTGAGTTAATCTTTCAGTTAGCTAGATTTATTGGTATTAGCTAGATTTATTGGTATTATTTTTATCGCGTTCTATCCATCGCGTTTTCCAAGATGGCAGCACTCTGTTTGTCTCGTCCGACCTGCTGTTAAATTTGTTTGCATTGTTGTCTCGTTTGTCTAAATGTTATATGTTTTTACATTTTGCGTGACACTCAAAATCACAATTTTAAGTTTGGATAAAATCATACCTGTTTTGATAGACTTTTAGTTACCTGCAACCTGCTGCGTTGGGAGAAGCTAAGGCTAAAATTTAAGGCTACCTGTAGCACTATACTGGGCCGCCAACATTAATCAACACGTACTCCTTGTCGGTAATTCGGCGATTGGAAAGTCGCTGTTGTTCCCTGAAGGTCTTCCTGGATTACAAATTTGTGGAGCTCGGGGATTACCATGACTGTGAGGGCAGCTGCAGCTCAGGTTGGTGATTTTCGCCTTTTTTCCTGGGCTTGTGGGCTGTCTGCCTGTTGAGCTGCATCGGGTCATCAGCACCAGTCGGTTATTCGCTCCGGAAAGCGAACGATAACCGATTGGAAAGTCGTAGTTGTTGGATACTGGGCTTGTTGGGGCCCATGGGTTATCGTGGCAGCGGGACACTTGCAGTTAAGGTTGGTGATTTTCTGCCTCATCTGAATTCTCCAGCTGCGTATTTCCCACGTTCTCGCGCTGCTGTTGGCTTTGTCTGTTGTCTGCTCCTCCGCAGAGAGGAGGGGGGTGTCTGTACGACTTCTATAACATCACGGCACGAGCATCATGAAGGTACTTTTTTTATGTAGTTATCCACATTTTTGGGCTATGGGACTCTTCAGGGAATTCAGAAGGCAACGCAAGTGTCTTGATGCATCTTCACATGCATCTCCCATCAAAACACATGGACACCCTGTTTATATCTTGGGTGGCTAGTCTTACGACATTGGATATTGTGCCAAAGATCTCATTCATCTTTGCTATTATGCCTGAGAGCATAGCCTTTCCATCTAAGTCTGTATTGTACTCTCCAAACAAACAGTGTAGTCCCCCATTAAAAAATCTAAGGCAACGATTTCTGGTGATGTTGTTGCTTTTATTGGCCAGAATAAATCCAAATCCTGGCCCTGCTGAAATTGTTCTTACTCCTCTGGAATTTTCAAGTTGGTCAGGCCTGGGGATTGTGCATTTAAATGTTCGCAGTTTATTGCCAAAATTGGACCAAGTACAAATTTGGGCCAACACGACCAAAGCAGATATCTTGGTTATCTCTGAGACGTGGCTTAAAAAATCCATATCAAATCACGATATTGCCTTGGTAGGGTATAACGTATTCCGAACTGATCGTAAAAGTAAAGGGGGTGGGGTTGCATTGTATATTAAGTCAAACTTGCACGCATCTGTTCTTAAATCAGTTTCTCTTCCTAAACAGTTTGAATTGTTGGCTATTGATCTGGAATATGGAAAGGATTGTCACTTGTGTCTAGTCGGCTGCTATAGACCACCTGCAGCTATTAGTGATGCTCTATCCTCATTATCGGCTGTCCTAACTGACCTACTGACCAAGGATTTTGTTTTATTGGGCGATTTAAATTAGGACTGGATGTCAACGAACTCAGATCAGTTCAAAGCCTTTTGTGACTCTGTGAATCTCACTCAACTGATTGAATCATCTACACGACTTAATCATAAGAATCCCAGCAAGTCCAGTTTATTAGATGTTATACTCACAAATAAACCCCATAAGTATACTCATATTGGGGTTTTTCCTGATGATGTCAGTGATCACTGTGCGATAGTTGCTATAAGAAACTGCAAAATTCCCAAAGCAAAACCTAGGATTGTTATAAAGAGGAACTTTAAGCTGTTTGATATGCAAGGCTTTTTGCACGATCTGTTTTTAGCTGACTGGGACAGGATATTGTTAATACCTGATGTGTCCATTGCTTGGAAGTATTTCCACACCTTGTTTCAGAAAATTGTGAACAGGCATGCACCTGTTAAGAAATTCAGAGTAAAAGGCCGTGATAATTCATGGTTCTCGAATGAATTATCTGAACTTATTCATGAAAGAAATTTGGCCTGGGCCACAGCCAGGAAGTCGGACTCAGAAAGGGATTGGGTAGCTTTTAGAGCATTGAGAAATAAATGCACAGCACTGATACGCAGATCAAAATCTGATTATTATCTAAATGAAACTTCACAAAATATTAATAATCCTCTTAAATTTTGGAAAACTATAAAGTCTCTTTCTCCTTTGACATTATGTAATGACTTTCCTGATTATATTTTATTAAATGATCAGTCTATTACAAATAAGCTTGATATTGTAAATAGTTTTAATAAGCATTTTATTTCTTCAGGGTCAATTTTTAATGAATCTTCTGTGAGTGATGCACCAAACTTATCTCCTCCTTTGAGAAGAAATGGTCCTATATTTAGCTTTTCAGCCATCACAAGAAATGAGGTTGTAAAGGCCCTAAAAAATCTGGATATTAAGAAGTCTGCAGGGCCCGATGAAATTGAGCCTTATTTCTTAAAATTAGCTGCGGAGATTATTGCTGGGCCACTGTCTTATATTTTCAATTTATCACTAGAACAGAATGTTGTCCCAGATGTCTGGAAATCTGCTTTGGTTGTACCCCTGCTGAAAGGTGGTGATCCAACCATTTTAGATAATCATAGACCAATATCTAAGCTGTCAATTATTGCCAAAATTCTTGAATCTATTGTTAGTGAACAACTAAAGGATTTTCTGGTTAGTAAATGCATTCTGTCTAAGTTTCAGTCAGGCTTTAGAAAGAACCATAGTACAGTAACTGCTACTATGAAAGTTTTAAATGATGTCATTTGTGCGTTAGATTGTGGAAAATCTTGTGCTGCAGTGTTTATTGATTTGACTAAAGCCTTTGATACTGTCAATCATAGGATCCTTTTATCACGTCTTTACAGTATTGGTCTTTCAGAGTCCACAGTAGGTTGGATTTCTAACTACCTAAATGATAGGACCCAGAGGGTACAAATTAAGGGGTTACTTTCTGACAGGCTTAATGTTGACACTGGGTTGCCACAGGGGTCCATTTCGGGCCCCCTGCTATTTACATTATATATTAATAATCTTGGTGATAATTTATCTGATGCAAGTATACACTTATATGCAGATGATACTGTAATTTATTGTTCTGCACCCTCTATTGACAGGTGCATTTTAAAGCTGCAGGAAGCATTTGTAAGGGTTCAGCACAATCTTTTATCACTGAAATTGGTATTAAATGATAAGAAAACTAAATATATGATCTTTTTCAAGGAGCCGGAAGTGTATTTCTTCTACACCAACTCTTTATACGCTGCAGGGCAGATCCATAGAATTAGTCTCCTCCTACAAATATTTAGGCTTTGTGTTGGAGGAAGATCTATCTTTTAAACTCCATGTAAAACAATTGCTTTTCAAGCTAAGATTAAAATTGGGGTTTTATTATCGCAATAGTGCTTGTTTCTCTCAGTCTGCCAGAAGAAAGTTGGTAGAAGCTACATTTTTACCTGTTCTAGATTATGGGGATATTTTTTATAGAAACACCACTAAGGCACTTTTACAATCTTTAGATTCTGTTTATCATTCCGCGTTAAGATTTATATCTCGTAAAAATCACTCTACACACCACTGTGTACTGTATAATCTAGTAGGCTGGCCATCATTACATATTAGACGGCATAAGCATTGGCTCCTCTTTGTATATAAGGCGATACTTGGTCAGTTTCCTTTGTATATCTGTAGTCTTTTATCTTTTAGCAATCAAGGGTATAATCTACGCTCAAGTAGCTACATTCTTTTAAATGTCCCTAAAATGAAGACAGAATTTGGTAAAACTGCTTTTAGTTATTGTGCCTCAGCTGCGTGGAATGAGATTCAAAAATCACTCAGATTTGCTATTTTTATGTCTGTCAACGATTTCAAATTTTATCTTAATCATACATTCAATACTGTTTGCACTTGTTTTTAACTTTTGATCTTGTTTTATGTATTTATTTAACTATACATTGTATTCTATGTATTTACTATACCACACATGCAAAATTGTTTGCATTTGTTTTATTTTTGATTTTGTGTTATGTATTTTCTTTTGTATTGTATTCTATATTTTATATTTATTTTAATTCTTTCTGTTTTTCTTGTATCTTGTGTGTTGTATTGTAATGTGTGCTGCTGCCTTGGCCAGGGCTCACTTGTAAAAGAGATATTTATCTCAATGTGATTTTGTTTCCCTGGTTAAACAAAGGTAAATAAATAAATAATCCACCATTGCTGATAATATGTGCCACGTCACGTGGTACACAAGAAGGGGAACCTGCCGATGACATCACGCGCAGAAATTAAAAGGGTAGGTGACTTTGGTCGCAAAATTAATATACTTGTCGTTGTCAAAAAATTATGTTTGATATATCATTTTGAAGCTAAAAGATTTCTCTATCTAGTGATACCATTTATATATGTTGTCAAAATATATTGTATTTTATGCCAAAGAATACATCCAATGGTGGAATGGCACTTTAATCATCTAAGTGAGCGTATGTAAATTTTTGACCCTGTATGTATAATTTTGACCCGTGTGTTGATTTCAGAAAATCCAAAGAAAATTAAAACTTGTGCACCAAATTCTAGTGTTTTTTTTTTATTAAAGATGTGTGCTGTACATTCTGCCACAGAAAAAGAACAGTTCAAATAAATTACTGAAAGCCCAAATATTGCCATGACATTCATATCCATGATGACATTCATGTCACTGTATGCAAACTTCTGACCACAACTGTATCTTATGTGTTGTACTCTATGAAAATGCATATTCTTAATGTGTGGTTATTTTAGACTTTCTCAAGCATAACTCCTTATATACCTTTGGAAACAGTGAGCAGCTGATAAGACCCAGTTCTTACTGATCAGGCTGCCACCACAGAAATGGCGGCCTCTCGCCTGAATGCTAGCCTGCCAAGGCCAAGCACCGGCAGAAGCATCGTCACCACCCACAATCTTGGTGTTCAGTGGAGGTCGACCACACACTGGTAGAAAAGAGGGAGGTTTTGAAAAATATGTGACAAATGGAATAATGTGATAACAGGATAAATACAGTGCTGAGCGTAAATGAGTACACCCCCTTTGAAAAGTAACATTTTAAACAATATCTCAATGAACACAAACAATTTCCAAAATGTTGACAAGACAAAGTTTAATATAACATCTGTTTAACTTATAACATGAAACTCTCTCGGGGCGGCACGGTGGTGTAGTGGTTAGCGCTGTCACCTCACAGCGAGAAGGTCCGGGTTCGAGCCCCGTGGCCGGCGAGGGCCTTTCTGTGCGGAGTTTGCATGTTCTCCCCGTGTCCGCGTGGGTTTCCTCCGGGTGCTCCGGTTTCCCCCACAGTCCAAAGACATGCAGGTTAAGTTAACTGGTGACTCTAAATTGACCGTAGGTGTGAATGTGAATGGTTGTCTGTGTCTATGTGTCAGCCCTGTGATGACCTGGCGACTTGTCCAGGGTGTACCCCGCCTTTCGCCCGTAGTCAGCTGGGATAGGCTCCAGCTTGCCTGCGACCCTGTAGAAGGATAAAGCGGCTAGAGATAATGAGATGAGATGAAACTCTCTCATCTCATTATCTCTAGCCGCTTTATCCTGTTCTACAGGGTCGCAGGCAAGCTGGAGCCTATCCCAGCTGACTACGGACGAAAGGCGGGGTACACCCTGGACAAGTTGCCAGGTCATCACAGGGCTGTAACATGAAAGTAAGGTTAATAATATAACTTAGATTGCACATTTTTTTCAGTTTTACTCAAATTAGGGTGGTGCAAAAATGAGTACATCCCACAACAAAAACTACTCCATCTAGTACTTTGTATGGCCTCCATGATTTTTAATGACGGCACCAAGTCTTCTAGGCATGGAATGAACAAGTTGGCGACATTTTGCAACATCAATCTTTTTCCATTCTTCAACAATGACCTCTTTTAGTGACTGGATACTGGATGGAGAGCGATGCTCAACTTGTCTCTTCAGAATTCCTCAAAGAAAATAATTTCTTTACACCACAAAGGTAAAGGCTACAAGAAGATCAGCAAAGCTTTAAAATGTCGCCAACTTTTTCATTCCATGCCTAGAAGACTTGGTGCTGTCATTAAAAATCATGGAGGCCATACAAAGTACTAGATGGAGTAGTTTTTGTTGTGGGGTGTACTCATTTTTGCACCACTCTAATTTGAGTAAAACTGAAAAAATGTGTAATCTAAGTTATATTATTAACCTTACTTTCACATTATAAGTTAAACAGATGTTATATTAAACTTTGTCTTGTCAACATTTTGGAAATTGTTTGTGTTCATTGAGATATTGTTTAAAATGTTACTTTTCAAAGGGGGTGTACTCATTTACGCTGAGCACTGTAAATCCACATATTAAGACAACGTGAAAATAAATGAGTTGTGGGGTTAAATCACAAAGCAAAAACAAGTGAATTCTAAGAACACTGTATATGAAAAATATACATACAATTGTTCATCACAATACATTTTTACATACAAAAATGAATAAAGTGTGGGGGATTTGTGTGTGGGGGGTCACATTTCAAAGCACATTTCACATTTTTGTGTTGAAAAAAATCACGTGAAAATAAAAACACACTGAAAATATGGAAATATGAAGTGAATAATGATTATTAACATACAAAGTTCATACTTTGAATAACTATTAACATACAAAGTGTGACTTTTCTGTCAGGGTAAAGTTGTCTATAGTTTATTTTAGAGTGAATTAAAGGCTGATGTTAAAATCTGGTGAAAGAGGGTGTTGCAATCAGTGAACGTTTGCTGTGAGATTAAATCACTTTTTAGCCCTCCTCTGGGTCTCTTATCTACCAGAGAGAAAGCAAAAGAAAGCAGCTCACTTGGGTTCACTCAGATACCATGTCATTGCAAACCTGTTAGTTAACAATCCAGTAAATTTATGTACTCTTTGTTTTCGAAACAAAGCACTATTGTAATGTTGTTTGAATCAAGAACTTACCATCCAGCTGGCCAAGTGAGCCTAATGGAAAAGAAAGAGAGAAACGCAATGCTTTATACAACATCAACAATGTCAGAAAGCTTTTCCACTGTATTTTTGATTTCTAAACACAGCATAAGACAACATGCAGATTATAATTTTTTTTAAAATCCAGAGAAACGTGTATTACAAGATATGTTTAAGATTGAGGATATTATTGCTTCAACCAAAACACTGAAATATCTGATAAGAATTGTGAACAAGCCTTTTCTTAATACTAATACTACAACAACAACAACAAAACCCTTAACACCAGATTAACAATGCTTTAATTTTTTTAATCCAGCGTCATTAACAACTGCTTAGGATAGTTTGTGCTATACAGAGGTGGGGTACACCCTGGCCAGGTCACCAATCTATCGCATGGTTCAAATAATTATTTATTACTGTGATTTTAACAAATTACAATTTGATTTAAATTGTATAACCAATTACTTGCATAATATTTTTGGTTTGTAGATTAAAAACTAATTATACAAAGAGGATAAGAGAGAATAAGCAGGAATGCAGAGAATAACAATTATAAAGAGTGCAAAATACATAAATTCACCATGGGTGCAGTGACTAAACATATTCTGCATATCTCAGCATGACTAAGGCAAACTGAAAAGAGGAAAGAAGCTCCAGATCAGTTCAAATGTCTGAAATGTCTGGAAGTTTTCCTTCAGTCGCGACCTTCCTGCCTGAAGTGTATTTTAAAGGTATGAGACACTGCAAAAATGACATCTTCTCAAATGAATATATCAATTCTGGTTTGATTTATCTAATATTCCTTATTACAAGATTACAAGTAAGCAAATAACCAGTGGACAAGGTGAGGAGCTTCAAATAACTTGGTGTCCAGCTCACTGAGGACCTCTCATGGACAAACCATTGAGACAATCTTACAGTGAAGGCACGGCAGTGCCTATATTACTATGGCCTCGTGGCCAGGTTCAGGCTCTCCCCACAAGTGCTCAGGATGCTTTAGATGGCCACCATCGAGAGCCTCCTGGCTGGTAACGTCACAGTATGGTTTGGCAATGCCACCAGAGCAGGACCGCAAAGCGCTATCCAGTGAGGTGCACTCAGCTGAGAGAGCCACAAAGCACTGTCTCCCTGCCCTGCAAGACATTTAGGCACAGCAGTGCAGAACCAGGGCAAAGAAGATAGTTAAGAACCTCAGTCACCCGGACCAGGGCCTGTTCTCAGTGCTGAGGTCAGGCAAAAGGTACTGTAGCCTGAGAACCAAAACCAAGAGGCTCAGGAGGAGCTTCTTCCCTCAGGCAGTCTGGGTGCCAAATGAGGATTCATCTCAAGGGCTGCACCCCCAAATCACCTCAAACATCCAGGAAAAAATAAACAAACAAAAATATACAAACATATCTTGTCCATATGTTTATACTACTTTATTATTCATCTATATTATTCATCTGTGTATATTATATTTCTATACACTCTCAGAAAACAAAGTACATTATTGTACCTTTAGGGGTACAACAGCTTGTCACTGAGGCAGGACCCTTTAAGGTACTTATTTGTACCCTTTATATACTGATTGGGAACATATATGTACCTTTTCAGCCCTTAAAAGGTACACATAGTTACCTTGAAGTCCAATAATAAACCATAGGGTGCACATTACTGCAGATTGGACCTTAGGGACAGAAATGGATTCCTACTATACGCCTATTTCTGACAGTGTACAGTATTTATACTGTATTATGTTATGCTACATTTACAACCCTGATTCCAAAAAAGTTGGGACAAAGTACAAATTGTAAATAAAAATGGAATGCAATGATGTGGAAGTTTCAAAATTCCATATTTTATTCAGAATAGAACGGATGACATATCAAATGTTTAAACTGAGAAAATGTATCATTTAAAGAGAAAAATTAGGTGATTTTAAATTTCATGACAACAACACATCTCAAAAAAGTTGGGACAGACAAGGCCATGTTTACCACTGTGAGACATCCCCTTTTCTCTTTACAACAGTCTGTAAACGTCTGGGGACTGAGGAGACAACACTGTAAAAAAAGAATAGTCGAGAATACTTGAAATTTCAAGGCAACAGTCTGCATTAAGAATTTTATGTTTTGCCAACGATGTATGCCCATGATAATCCAAACTATGATAACACTGTTATCTTTATTAAGAATTCTTAATTAAGTCAATTTTCAATTCCTCATTCTGCCAACATAGATTTCTCTTTTTGCTGAACAGTGGCATTCACAGTAGTACAAAAAGGCAATTGAGGTTCTCACAATTTTTGGGGGGGCTTTTTTTACCTTTATTTGGATAGGATAGAGACAGGAAATGAGCAGGAGAGAGACGGGGAGGGATCAGGAAATGACCTCAGGTCAGAATCAAACCCAGGTCCCCGGATTTATGGTATGGCGCCTTATCCACCTGAGCCACAACAACATGATCTTCAACCGGAGAGAGAGAACCACATTGCCCAGCCCTTGCATTTGGGAGAGGAAACCCCGTGTCTTGGTCATTAAGAGCATGCGCTGAATAAACACCATTATGTATTTTCAATTCAGATTATTCACTATTGCATATTTACACATCATTGAGGTGCACCCTATCAGTTTGATGTGGATTTTTCTGTTCGTTAATAATTATTCATATTTTCTTGTCCATTCAATTGTGAATATGGAATTACTTGAACAAAGCATAATTCTATTTTTTAGAATTATCCACATCAAGAAAAATCCACATCAAACTGATAGGGTGCACCTCAATGATGTGTAAATATACAATAGTGAATAATCTGAATTGAAAATACATAATTGTCACAGGTGTTTATTCAGCGCATGCTCTGAATGACCAAGACACGGGGTTTCCTCTCCCAAATGCAAGGGTTGGGCAATGTGATTCTCTCTCCGGTTGAAGTTCACGTTGTCGTGGCTCAGGTAGATAAGGCGCCATGCCATAAATCCGGGGGCCTGGGTTTGATTCTGACCTGAGGTCATTTCCTGATCTCTCTCTCCTGCTCATTTCCTGTCTCTACACTGTCCTATCCAAATAAATGTGAAAAAAGCCCCAAAAAATTGTGATAACCTCAATTGCCTTTTTGTACTACTGTGAATGCCACTGTTCAGCAAAAAGAGAAATCTATGTTGGCAGAATGAGGAATTGAAAATTGACTTAATTAAGAATTCTTAATAAAGATAACAGTGTTATCATAGTTTGGATTATCATGGGCACATCGTTGGCAAAACATAAAATTATTAATGCAGACTGTTGCCTTGAAATTTCAAGTATTCTCAACTATTCTTTTTTACAGTGAAGTTGCTCAAGTTTAGGGATAGGAATGTTAACCCATTCTTGTCTAATGTAGGATTCTCGTTGCTCAACTGTCTTAGGTCTTTTTTGTCGCATCTTCCGTTTTATGATGCGCCAAATGTTTTCTATGGGTGAAAGATCTGGACTGCAGCCTGGCCAGTTCAGTACCCGGACCCTTCTTCTACGCAGCCATGATGCTGTAATTGATGCAGTATGTGGTTTGGCATTGTCATGTTGAAAAATGCAAGGTCTTCCCTGAAAGAGACGTCGTCTGGATGGGAGCATACCTGTATGTTGCTCTAGAACCTGGATATACCTTTCAGCATTGATGGTGTCTTTCCAGATGTGTAAGCTGCCCATGCCACACGCACTAATGCAACCCCATACCATCAGAGATGCAGGCTTCTGAACTGAGCGCTGATAACAACTTGGATCGTCCTTCTCCTCTTTAGTCCGAATGACACGGCGTCCCTGATTTCCATAAAGAACTTCAAATTTTGATTTGTCTGACCACAGAACAGTTTTCCACTTTGCCACAGTCCATTTTAAATGAGCCTTGGCCCAGAGAAGACATCTGCACTTCTGGATCATGTTTAGATATGGCTTCTTCTTTGAACTATAGAGTTTTAGCTGGCAACGGCGGATGGCACGGTGAATTGTGTTCACAGATAATGTTCTCTGGAAATATTCCTGAGCCCATTTTGTGATTTCCAATACAGAAGCATGCCTGTATGTGATGCAGTGCCGTCTAAGGGCCCGAAGATCACGGACACCCAGTGTGGTTTTCTGGCCTTGACCCTTACGCACAGAGATTCTTCCAGATTCTCTGAATCTTTTGATGATATTATGCACTGTAGATGATGATATGTTCAAACTCTTTGCAATTTTACACTGTCGAACTCCTTTCTGATATTGCTCAACTATTTGTCGGCGCAGAATTGGGGGGATTTGTGATCCTCTTCCCATCTTTACTTCTGAGAGCTGCTGCCACTCCAAGATGCTCTTTTTATACCCAGTCATGTTAATGACCTATTGCCAATTGACCTAATGAGTTGCAATTTGGTCCTCCAGCTGTTCCTTTTTTGTACCTTTAACTTTTCCAGCCTCTTATTGCCCCGTCCCAAGTTTTTTGAGATGTGTTGCTGTCATGAAATTTCAAAATGTCTCACTTTCGACATTTGATATGTTGTCTATGTTCTATTGTGAATACAATATCAGTTTTTGAGATTTGTAAATTATTGCATTCCGTTTTCATTTACAATTTGTACTTTGTCCCAACTTTTTTGGCATTGGGGTTGGATTATTTATACCACATATTTTACTTTTATTCATATCTGTATTTACTACATATTATATCTTCCTCTGCCTTACTACCTATGGTACACTTTTTTAAAAACCTTTTGCACAAGATACAGTTCCAGTCAAAGTTTGGATGCCTTCTAACTCAATGTTTTTTCTTTATTTTTATTCATTAAAAGACACTTCATGTCTTAAAGTAATGATGGATGTCGTTTCTTTTTACTTAGTTCATCAGTTCTTGACATAATGCAGATTACTACAGTTGTGGAATAGGGCTATTTACTGTATTTTTTATTATTTACTGTTTGATCTCAAATGCATTAAGAAGGAAAAAAAATTGCATTATTTAACTTTTGACCAGAGCCCTGTGATGACCTGGCGACTTGTCCAGGGTGTACCCCGCCTTTCGCCCGTAGTCAGCTGGGATAGGCTCCAGCTTGCCTGCGACCCTGTAGAACAGGATAAAGCGGCTAGAGATAATGAGATGAGATACCTGTTAATTAAAAACATTCCATGTGACCTCATGACGTTAAGAAAATGCCAACAGTGTACAAAGCATCATCAAGATAAACACAGTGAAAAATCTAAAATATGAAATGCATTTTGTTTTGTTTTGTTGTTTTTGTTTTTTGTTACTTTTTAGTTTACCATATAATTCCATACATGTTCTATATGTTATTTCATCATTTGGATGTCTTCAGTATTGTTCTACAATGTCGAAAATAGTCAAAATACAGAAAACCTCTGAATGAGATGTATCCAAACTTTTGACTGATACTGTATGTATATTCTTGCATAAGTGGAGGGAGCACAATGGGAAACCATTTCACTGCCATTATCTTGACATTGAACATGTGATGAATAAAAATTTGAACATTATATGATAATTAAACCTATTTCCAGATATCGGTTTACTCATTTCAAGATACAGCAACATCATCTGTCAAAATCTAATGATATTTTTACATACTATGGTGACATTTTTTGCAGTGTAGGCATACAAACTAGTAGATTGACTATGGTTAGGGTTAAGACTGAAACTTTGAGGCAGGCTATCTAGAGTGGAAACAGATAAAACCATGTTGTATCTTTTTACAAACAAGCATCTATTTCCCTGGACGACCTGCATTAATGACATTTTACAAGTTCATTCTGATTCCTAATTAAAAAAAATATTAAAGAAGAATGTTGATTATTCTTGGATTTATTTTAATTATATTTTATGGGGAAAAATAGCATCAAGAAGTATGTGATATTTTCTTGTTTAAACAACACAAAGTGATTTCCAAGTAACTGCTTGGTAAAAGTGTCTGTCATGTGAGTGTTACATTGAGACAAATATTTTAATTCTAAGACCATCAAAATAAATTATTTTTGGTTTTATGCAAAGTTTTATGCAAAGTTTTATGCAAAGTATGCATGCAAAGTTATCACTGTTTCACTAGATAAAGCCTCATCTGTATAAATAAATGTACATTTTTAAAATAAAGTTTAAGAAAAACTTGTAAGAATCTCAACAAACGAGCAATTGTAATGTTTGCCATTTTAAAAATGTACCCTATTCACCTGTAGGGTCTTGCCTTAGTTGTAATATGTTGAACATATCATAGATTAAATATAATATTCATCAGAATCAGTGCTTCCTTGACACGTACCTGTAGCACTAAGGAGTTGAGCGCATACAACACACAGAACTTTCCACAAATCCATGATCTTGTGTCTCCTTTTCTTTCAGGTAGTCTTCTAAGTCTTGATGTCATGTGTCTTTAAATGCAATAGAACTTTCTTCCTTGTTGACTCTTACTAGTTGGCAAAGTACGCAGAAACTGGAAACTCCCCATTCCTGTGTCACCTGTTATACACCTGCCCATAACATAAGCAGCAACATACCAACAAAACAATCTGACGTATTTTCCCTGAATGGGAGCACTTCCTTAAGTGTCTGAATTCACTTTTTAAGTTGAAATTAATTCATTGGCCGGTCTGATTTGTGAATGACAGACAGTGTGGAAGTACATCTTTGACTTCTGTACATGCTTATTGAAGCTTCTTAGTGTGTCTAGATCTCTAGAAAAAATATTGTACATATTTTCACTGGTCTGTGCAACAAATATTTCCTGTCTACAATCTAATTCTCATGATTTAATCATTGTGGCAGCGGGGGCGTGGTCAAGCACCGGTCTGTGACAGGAGGGCGGAGTTGGGGAAGGTAAGTGGCAGAATCGCTTCACCTGAGTGTCATTAACCTGTGTTTTGTGTGTTCTCCCCAGTAAACCGCCCTATTTAAGGAGGGAGAGCGAGAGCAGAGGGAGAGCCGGACGAGACGGTGTGTGTCTCTCTCTCTCTCTCTCTCTCTCTCACGCTATTGAAACTGTGTTGCAACCCTGAAAAGTGTGGCAATAAAGCCGTAAAACCAACCTGATCTTTGTCCTGCCGTCCTCTGTGCTCCACCCACACGCGATTCACGCTACAGTGGTGCCGAAACCCGGGACCGTGGAGCACCTGTCCTGCAGCCCCATGGAATCCTCCCCGTTCGCGGACTTGGTCCACGCCCTCGCCACGGCCCAGCAGAGCCAGCACCAGGCGCTCGTCACACTCCGGAAGGAACAGGAGCGCCGCTTCGAAGCCCTGGTACTGGCTCAACAAGAAGACCGTGAGGCGTTCCGGCGCCTTCTCGCGTCGGCGGGGTCCCCCAGCGCCCCGGCC
The DNA here is from genome assembly GCF_027579695.1 of Neoarius graeffei. NCBI lineage: Eukaryota > Metazoa > Chordata > Actinopteri > Siluriformes > Ariidae > Neoarius > Neoarius graeffei. The sequence goes on along the minus strand of NC_083588.1, from coordinate 48,382,510 downwards.
GCGGGCCCATCTCCCATCACCTTGACTAAGATGGGCCCGCAGGACGACCCCGAGGCGTTCATCGCATTATTCGAACAGGTCGCCGAAGCCTCGGGGTGGCCGATGGAACAGCGCGCGGCGCGCCTCCTCCCCCTCCTGACGGGAGAGGCGCAGTTAGCCGCACTACAGCTCCCCGCCGACCACCGGCTGGCCTACGCCGACCTTCGCCGGGCTGTCCTCCAGCGCGTGGGGCGCACGCCGGAGCAGCAGCGCCAGCGCTTCCGCGCGCTGCGAATGGAGGAAGTCGGCAGCCCGTTTGCGTTCGGCCAGCAGCTCCGGGACGCCTGCTGGCGGTGGCTGAGGGCCGAAGATCGCGACGCCGAGGGGATCATCGACCAGGTGGCGCTGGAGCAGTTCATCGCCCGCCTACCCGCCGGAACCGCGGAGTGGGTCCAGTGCCACCGCCCGGCGTCGCTGGATCAGGCCGTAGGACTGGCGGAGGATCATCTGGCGGCTGTCCCGGCGGCAGGACAACGGATGTCTTCTTCTCTCTCTCTCTCTCTCTCTCTCTCTCTCTCTCTCTCCCCCCTCCTCCCGTGTCCCGTCCTCGCCCCATTCCCCCACCACGGAGGCGGGGGCCGGCCCCACCCCAGCCGGCCTGCCGCACCCGTGGTGCCCTCCCGTTTCTCCCTTCTATGTCTGTCTCTCCCCCCCCCCCCCCCCCCCCCCCCTCAGGTGAGTGACCCTCAGTCCACAGCTGCAGAGGGGAGGCCCGGGCCGGTTTGCTGGCGCTGCAGGGAACCGGGCCACCTGCAGCAACAGTGTGCCGCGATGGAGGTGGGGGCGGTGGTGCGGATCCCCGACGCGCCAGAGGCTGCCCTCGATCAGGCCGGAGCATATCGCATACCGGTAAGTGTACAAGGGGCGACCTATCAGGCGTTGGTGGATTCGGGTTGCAACCAGACCTCGATCCGCCAAAGCCTGGTGCAAGACGAGGCATTGGGGGGAGCACAAGGGGTGAAGGTGTTGTGTGTGTGTGTGTGTGTGTGCACGGGGATGTTCACTGCTACCCGTTGGTGTCGGTCCACATACATTTCAGAGGGGACAAATCTATAGTGAAGGCGGCGGTTAATCCTCGCCTTACCCACTCTTTAATCTTGGGGACTGATTGGCCGGGATTCCGGGGGTTGATGGCACACCTAGTAAAGAGTGGGTCCTGCCGGTTAGCCGGGGGGGGTCCCGGGGTCGTTTTGGCTGGAGCTGCGGTCGCAGGGCCGTCTACGTCATCTCCGCGACAGAGTGAGGGGCCCCCGGCTCCTCTTTCTATTGGGGAATCCCTCGCGGATTTCCCACTGGAACAATCGCGAGACGAAACTCTGCGACACGCGTTTGACCAAGTGAGAGTAATCGATGGTCAAACGCTCCAGCCAAATGCCACCCCGACCTTCCCCTATTTCTCCATCTTAAGATAGGTTATACCGAGTGACGCAGGACACTCAGACGAAGGAGCGTGTCACCCAGTTGTTAATTCCAAAGAGCCGTCGGGAATTGGTATTCCAGGCGGCTCACTTTAATCCCATGGCGGGACACCTCGGGCAGGATAAAACACTCGCCCGGATAATGGCCCGATTCTATTGGCCGGGGATTCGCGGCGACGTCCGTAAGTGGTGTACGGCGTGCCGCGAATGCCAGTTAGTAAACCCAGCGGCCATTCCAAAAGCGCCCTTGCGCCCCCTACCATTAATCGAGACCCCGTTTGAACGAATTGGGATGGATCTCGTCGGGCCATTAGATCGGTCAACACGAGGGTACCGCTTTATATTGGTTCTGGTGGACTATGCAACGCGATACCCGGAAGCGGTGCCTCTTCGCAATATCTCCGCACGTAGTATTGCAGAGGCCCTCTTCCACGTCATCTCCCGGGTCGGAATCCCGAAAGAGATTCTGACTGATCAAGGCACCTCGTTTATGTCACGAACACTGGCCGAACTGTATGGGCTATTGGGTATTAAGCCGATCCGCACCAGCGTGTATCACCCACAAACGGACGGTTTAGTCGAACGGTTCAACCGCACCCTCAAGAATATTATCAAAAAATTCGTAAGTGAGGACGCACGTAACTGGGATAAGTGGCTCGAACCCTTGTTGTTTGCAGTGCGAGAGGTCCCCCAAGCCTCCACGGGGTTCTCCCCATTTGAATTACTGTATGGGCGTAAGCCGCGCGGCATCTTGGATGTACTGCGGGAAAATTGGGAGGAGGGACCTTCGCAGAGCAAAAATGAAATTCAATACGTTATGGATCTGCGCGCAAAACTCCACACGCTCACCCACTTAACTCAGGAGAATTTGCGGCAGGCCCAGGAACGGCAAACCCGCCTGTACAACAAGGGCACGCGCCTTAGAGAGTTCACTCCGGGAGATAAGGTACTCGTCCTGTTGCCCACGTCGAGCTCCAAATTAATCGCCAAGTGGCAAGGGCCCTTCGAGGTCACACGGCGAGTCGGGGATGTCGACTATGAGGTTAGGCGAACGGACAGGGAGGGGGCGCTACAGATCTACCACCTCAATCTGCTGAAGCTCTGGAATGAGGAGGTCCCTGTGGCGTTGGTGTCGGTAGTTCCGGAGAAGGCGGAGCTGGGGCCGGAGATCCAAAAAGGGTCATTGGCATCTCGCACCTCTCCGGTCCCCTGTGGAGACCACCTCTCCCCGACCCAACTCACGGAGGTCGCCCAGTTGCAGGCCGAGTTTTCGGATGTGTTCTCGCCCCGGCCCGGACGCACCAACCTCATAGAACACCACATAGAGACGCCCCCGGGGGTGGTAGTGCGTAGCCGACCCTATAGATTACCCGAACACAAAAAAAAGGTGGTTCGGGAAGAACTTCAGGCCATGCTCGAAATGGGCATCGTCGAGGAGTCCCACAGTGACTGGAGCAGCCCGGTGGTCTTGGTTCCTAAGGCCGACGGCTCGGTCCGGTTCTGTGTGGACTATAGAAAAGTCAATGCGGTGTCTAAATTCGACGCATACCCAATGCCTCGTATTGATGAGCTGCTTGATCGACTAGGCACGGCTCGCTTTTACTCGACACTGGATTTGACGAAGGGATATTGGCAGATCCCCTTGACTCCATTATCCCGGGAGAAAACAGCCTTTTCCACACCGTTCGGCTTACACCAGTTCGTCACACTTCCGTTTGGGCTGTTTGGGGCGCCCGCTACGTTTCAGCGGCTGATGGACCGGATCCTCCGGCCCCACGCCACCTATGCGGCCGCTTACTTAGACGACATAATCATTTATAGTAATGACTGGCAGCGGCACCTGCAACACCTGAGGGCCGTCCTTAGGTCGCTGAGGCGGGCGGGGCTCACTGCCAACCCGAAGAAGTGTGCGATTGGGCGGGTGGAAGTACGGTATCTGGGCTTCCACTTGGGTAACGGGCAGGTGCGTCCCCAAATTAATAAGACAGGCCGCAATCGCTGCTGCCCGAGACCCAAGACCAAAAAGGGGGTGAGACAGTTCCTGGGGCTGGCTGGCTATTATCGTAGGTTCATACCTAATTATTCGGACGTCACCAGCCCGCTGACTGACCTCACTAAAAAGGGGGCGCCAGATCCGGTCCAGTGGACGGAGCAGTGCCAGCGGGCTTTCTCTGAGGTAAAGGCTGCACTGTGTGGGGGGGCCACTTTTGCACTCCCCTGACTTCTCTCTCCCCTTTGTGTTGCAGACGGATGCGTCGGACAGAGGGCTGGGGGCCGTTTTGTCCCAGCAGGTGGGGGGAGAGGACCGCCCAGTGTTGTACATCAGCCGGAAGCTGTCAGTGCGTGAGGGGCGCTACAGCACTATCGAGAAGGAGTGCCTGGCCATCAAGTGGGCGGTCCTCGCCCTCCGTTACTACCTGCTGGGGCGCTCTTTCACCCTCTGTTCGGACCACGCGCCCCTCCAGTGGCTCCACCGCATGAAGGATGCCAACGCGCAGATCACCCGTTGGTATCTGGCGCTCCAACCTTTCAACTTCAAGGTGGTCCACAGGCCAGGGGCGCAGATGGTCGTGGCGGACTTCCTCTCCCGTCAAGGGGGGGGGGGGGGGGGGAGTCGGCTGCGGGCCGGACGGGCGCCCGGCCTGAGTCGGGCGGTGGGGGTATGTGGCAGCGGGGGCGTGGTCAAGCACCGGTCTGTGACAGGAGGGCGGAGTTGGGGAAGGTAAGTGGCAGAATCGCTTCACCTGAGTGTCATTAACCTGTGTTTTGTGTGTTCTCCCCAGTAAACCGCCCTATTTAAGGAGGGAGAGCGAGAGCAGAGGGAGAGCCGGACGAGACGCTGTGTGTGTGTGTCTCTCTCACGCTATTGAAACTGTGTTGCAACCCTGAAAAGTGTGGCAATAAAGCCGTAAAACCAACCTGATCTTTGTCCTGCCGTCCTCTGTGCTCCACCCACACGCGATTCATGCTCATATAAAGGTTTTTATTTTATTTATTTTAGTTTATTTAGAATTCGCTGTCCTGACATTTTCCTTTAGATCAAACTGTTAACTGGGTTCATGACATATTGATTGATAATACAGTATCATTCACACTGTGGTAGCTGAAAGAATACATTCTGACTACACATACACTAGCGTACAATACCTAGCTGATTTAGGTGACAGGACTAAGTGCCTTAGACGTAGAGACTAATATAAAAAAATGCCCAATACCACATTGTTCGTTGACTGACTATTGCCACAGACTGGACAGTAACCAGTAGGTGAACTCTGTATGATAGTATTATAGATTTAATGTTGGGTTATCATTTACATGATAAAAGGGGGAACTGTAGAGTAAATTTTAATGTCATACTGTTTTGTTATTTTCCTTTTTTCTGAGTGTTGCCTCTTCAAGGACTAACGACAGAACATTTCCGGTAACTGTTGATCAGTCCTGCACACCGGCTTGGAGGAATTTTAGCCCATTCCTCCGTACAGAACAGCTTCAACTCTGGGATGTTGGTGGGTTTCCTCACATGAACTGCTCGCTTCAGGTGCTTCTACAATATTTCGATTGGATTCAATGTCAAGACTTTGACTTGGCCACTCCAAAACATTAATTTTTATTCTTCTTTAACCATTCTTTGGTAGAACGACTTGTGTGCTTATGGTCGTTGTCTTGCTGCATGACCCACCTTCTCTTTTTTTTTTTATTGATTTTCAGCAGGAAAAAAGACAACATACATACTTACTTACGTACATGATGAACCAAAACCAAATGAAACAATACCACAAATCAAAACACAATGTAAATCAGAGACAACAAAACAGAGGGAGTACAACAGAGACAGGGCGATATAAACATATACAAGCATGTAAATATAGACTGATAGTCCAAGTTAAAAGGTAAAAGAAAGGGTGCAGCTCCTCATTATGTCAGGTTACCTTGGTATAAGAACCCCGTATATTCATGTAAATATCTTCCCTATCTAGTAGTCTGTAGCACAGTCTTTAATCAAATCAAGTTTATTTGTACAGCGCTTTTAACAATAAACATTGTCGCAAAGCAGCTTTACAGAATTTGAACGACTTAAAACATGAGCTAATTTTATCCCTAATCTATCCCCAATGAGCAAGCCTGTGGCGACGGTGGCAAGGAAAAACTCCCCCAGACGACATGAGGAAGAAACCTCGAGAGGAACCAGACTCAAAAGGGAACCCATCCTCATTTGGGCAACAACAGACAGCCTGACTATAATATTAACAGTTTTAACAGGTATAACCCTCAACTGTCCTCATGGGGCCGTCCTTCACAGGAGTGGGGCGATAAAACTCCGACCAGACACAGGGCACCAGGATGGATCAAGCAGGTCCGAGGGGCAGAAGAGGCCAGCATCTCAATCCCAGGATCAACATGTAACTCAGAGGGACAGATTGGGGGGGGGAGAGAGAGAGAAAGAAAACACGTTGTTAGGTATGCCCTAAAAATGACAAGTATTAAATCTGTGTGGTAGGCTCGCAGAGACGAGAGTCTTTACATCAGGCATAACACACAATGGCATGTTAATATGGTAAAAAATATATCATGACCTGCTCTGGCTGGATGCTTGATTGGGTGATGGGAGCACACTCCTCAGCAATGATGAGATGCAGATGGGACCCTTAGGCCTGGCCAAGACAATTCAGTTACATTTCACCGGGTCTGGGACATGCGACAGAATGTCTGACGGCCGATTCCCTGCAGGCTACGATAGCCAGTCGAGGTCCCCACCGTCTCCACCAAAAGATTTCCTGTTGACTCCATGTAACTCAGAGGGACAGATTTGGGGTGGGGGGGAGAGAAAGAAAACACAGGTGGTTAGGTATGCCCAATGTCACCTGAATAAGTAGGAACAGTATACATATTGCACCGAGTACAAGCAGGGACTCCGGCAACTAACTATGACAGCATAACTAAAAGGAGAGAGCCAGAAGGTAACACAGGCATGAGGGAGCCCCGGGACATAAAGCAGCCAGCCACTACACCGTCAACAAACTCGAGTGAGCAAGCGAGTGGGGACTGACAGCATCCATACATCCCAGTTTACCAAAACACTCTATGTCTGAGGACCCTCCAGATCTACTCCTTTACCTCATAAGGCTTGACTAAACAGATATGTTTTCAGCCTAGACTTAAATGCTGAGACTGTGTCTGATTCCCGAACATTACTTGGAAGGCTGTTCCATAACAGTGGGGCTTTGTAAGAAAAGGCTCTGCCCCCTGATGTAGCCTTCACTATACGAGGTACCAGCAGATAGCCTGCACCTTTTGATCTAAGTAGGCGTGGCGGGTCATAGAGGAGCAGAAGTTCACTCAGGTACTGTGGTGCGAGACCATTTAGTGCTTTAAAGGTCAATAGTAGTATTTTATAATCAATACGAAACTTGATTGGGAGCCAATGCAGTGTGGACAAGACAGGCGTGATGTGGTCATATTTTCTAGTTCTAGTAAGGACTCTTGCTGCGGCATTTTGAACTAACTGGAGCTTGTTTATGCACTTATTGGAACATCCAGACAGTAAGGCATTACAATAATCCAACCTGGAGGTAACGAAAGCATGGACTAGTTTTTCTGCATCATGCAATGACATTAAATTTCTTATCTTTGCAATATTTCTGAGATGAAAGAAAGCTATCCAGGTGATGTTATCAATGTGAGTTTCGAATGAAAGACTGGGGTCAATAATCACTCCGAGGTCTTTTACTGCTGCACGTGAAGAAACAGAAAGGCCATCCAGAGTTACTGTGTAATCAGAAAACTTACTTCTAGCTGTATGTGGTCCTAGCACAAGTACTTCAGTCTTGTCAGAGTTAAGCAGAAGGAAATTAATAAGCATCCAGTGTCTAATGTCCTTAACACATACCTCAATTTTATTAAGCTGGTGTCTCTCATCAGGTTTTGCAGAGACATACAACTGTGTGTCATCAGCATAACAGTGGAAACTAATACAATGTTTACGAATAATATCGCCCAGAGGTAACATATATAGAGAAAAAAGCAGTGGACCCAAGACAGAACCTTGTGGAACACCAAACTTTACCTCGGTACGTCTAGAAATATCACCATTTATATCAACATACTGATAACGATCAGTTAGATAAGACCTGAGCCAGGAGAGGGCCATTCCCTTAACTCCCACAACATTTTCTAGTCTATCCAGAAGAATGGAATGATCAATGGTATCAAATGCTGCACTAAGGTCAAGCAACACAAGTAGCAAGACACAGCTCTGATCAGACGCCAACAGTAGGTCGTTTACTACTTTAACCAGTGCTGTCTCTGTGCTATGATGAGGTCTAAATCCTGACTGATACATTTCATGGATGTTATTCCTATGTAAATATGAGCATAACTGCTGTGCCACAGCTTTTTCAAGGATCTTGGAGATAAAGGGGAGGTTTGATATTGGCCGATAATTGGACAGCTGACAGGGATCAAGGTCAGGTTTTTTAATCAGGGGTTTGATAACTGCTAGTTTAAAGGATTTGGGTACATAGCCAATCATAAGAGAAGAATTTATTATTTTTAGAAGCGGTTCAATTACTCCAGGCATTATCTGTTTGAATAGATGTGTCGGTAAGGGATCTAGTACGCAAGTTGAGGCTTTTGATGTAGAGATTAATGAAAGTAATTCAGTTTCTTTTAGGGGAGTAAAACATTCTAACTGATGATCTGATACAGTTATATTGTTAACTACAAGGTCACTTTCATTGTCTAACCTTAAATTAGTAGTTTGAATTTTTTGTCGGATATTCTCAATTTTGTCATTAAAAAAATTCATAAAGTCGTTGCTACTACATACTGCAGGTGTGCATGTGTTGATAGTGGACTTATTCCTGGTTAATTTTGCTACAGTATTAAATAGGAATCTAGGATTATTTTTGTTATCTTCTATTAGGGAGGAGAAATATGTTGATCTCGCAGCACTAAGAGCTTTTCGATACTTCAGGAAGCTCTCCTTCCAAGCTAATTTGAACACTACCAATTTTGTTTGACGCCATTTACGTTCCAATTTTCGAGTGGTCTGTTTTAATGTGCGAGTGTCATCATTATACCAGGGTGCTAATTTTTTGTCTCTGACCATTTTCCTTTTTAGAGGAGCTACATTATCTAAAGTATGGCGGAATGTTGACTCTAAGCATTCAGTTGCCTGATCAAGTTCTGCAGGGGCTGACAGTGACCCAATCAAAGTTGACAGCTCTGGGAGATCATTTATAAAACTCTGTGCAGTAGTTGACGTGAAAGTACGTTTAATACAGTAGCGTGGTGAGGTGCATATATTATTACTCAGACATATTTTGAATGAGATGAGACAATGATCTGAGATAACTTCAGACTGTGGAAGTATGACTATATTGTCTACGTTTAGTCTGAATGTTAGTATTAGATCAAGGGTGTGACCACCATTATGGGTCGGTCCTATGACATTCTGCTTAATCCCGACTGAATCTAAGATGGACACAAACGCTGTTTTTAAAGGGTCTTCTGGGTTATTGAAGTGAATATTAAAATCTCCGACAACTAAAGCTTTGTCTAAGGAAATAACCAAATCTGAGATAAAATCTGCAAATTCAGAAAGAAACTCGGAATATGGCCCCGGGGGCCTGTAAATAATAAGCAATGGAATTAACTGGGTAGACTTATTTTTCGAGGCTACATACATTATATGAGTATGAAGAACTTCAAATGTATTAAATTTATAACCAGGTTTGTGTGTTACACCTAGATAATCATTATAAATAACCGCGATGCCTCCTCCTCTGCCAGTTAGACGAGGCTGGTGTATATAACTGTATCCAGGAGGACTCGCTTCATTTAATGCTATATATTCATTTGGCTTAATCCATGTTTCTGTTAAACATAGTACATTAAACTCCTGATCAGTAATGAGTTCATTAACCATTAGCGCTTTAGATGTAAGAGATCTAATATTTAATAGCCCCACCTTTAGATCAAAGGTGCTGGCAGCAGCTGTACAGTCAGTCTGATCTAATTTTATATTGATTAGGTTACTGGAACAAACTCTCTGAACATTTCTACCTTTGAACATTTCTACCTTTAATAGGAGGAAATCTTAGACATTTCATCAAACCACTCCTTTACCGAAATACCACCTTTAGTTTTCCAATGACGTAGCACTATCCTGCATCCAGTAATAATTACAGTGGTGCTTGAAAGTTTGTGAACCCTTTAGAATTTTCTATATTTCTGCATAAATATGACCTAAAACATCATCAGATTTTCACACAAGTCCTAAAAGTAGATAAAGAGAACCCAGTTAAACAATTGAGACAAAAATATTATACTTGGTCATTTATTTATTGTGGAAAATTATCCAATATTACATATCTGTGAGTGGCAAAAGTATGTGAACGTCAAGGATTAGCAGTTAATTTGAAGGTGAAATTAGAGTCAGGTGTTTTCAATCAATGGGATGACAATCAGGTGTGAGTGGGCACCCTGTTTTATTTAAAGAACAGGGATCTATCGAAGTCTGATCTTCACAACACATATTTGTGGAACTGTATCATGGCACGAACAAAGGAGATTTCTGAGGACCTCAGAAAAAGTGTTGTTGATGCTCATCAGGCTGGAAAAGGTGACAAAACCATCTCTAAAGAGTTTGGACTCCACCAATCCACAGTCAGACAGATTGTGTACAAATGGAAGAAATTCAAGACCATTGTTACCCTCCCCAGGAGTGGTCAACCAACAAAGATCACTCCAAGAGCAAGGTGTGTAATAGTAGGCGAGGTCACAAAGGACCCCAGGGTAACATTGCTGCTCGTCTGCAGTTTGCTAAAGATCACGCGGAAAAGCCAGAAGGCTATTGGAAAAATGTTTTGTGGATGGATGAGACCAAAATAGAACTTTTTGGTTTAAATGAGAAGCGTTATGTTTGGAGAAAGGAAAACACTGCATTCCAGCATAAGAACCTTTTCCCATCTGTGAAACATGGTGGTGGTAGTATCATGGTTTGGGCCTGTTTTGCTGCATCTGGGCCAGGACGGCTTGCCATCATTGATGGAACAATGAATTCTGAATTATACCAGCAAATTCTAAAGGAAAATGTCAGGACATCTGTCCATGAACTGAATCTCAAGAGAAAGTAGGCCATGCAGCAAGACAACGACCCAAAGCACACAAGTCGTTCTACCAAAGAATGGTTAAAGAAGAATAAAGTGAATGTTTTGGAGTGGCCAAGTCAAAGTCCTGACCTTAATCCAATTGAAATGTTGTGGAAGGACCTGAAGCGAGCAGTTCATGTGAGGAAACCCACCAACATCCCAGAGTTGAAGCTGTTCTGTACGGAGGAACGGGCTAAAATTCCTCCAAGTCGGTGTGCAGGACTGATCAACAGTTACCGGAAACATTTAGTTGCAGTTATTGCTGCACGAGGGGCTCACACCAGATACTGAAAGCAAAGGTTCACATACTTTTGCCACCAACAGATATGTAATATTGGATCATTTTCCTCAATAAATAAATGACCAAGTATAATATTTTTGTCTCATTTGTTTAACTGGGTTCTCTTTATCTACTTTTAGGACTTGTGTGAAAATCTGATGATGTTTTAGGTCACATTTATGCAGAAATATAGAAAATTCTAAAGGGTTCACAAACCTTCAAGCACCACTGTAAGTGCTATTCTACACCATGAGATCTGGTGTACATTTAGACCACTTCCTTTCTGTATCACTCCAAATAGGTAAAGCGTCAGTTGTTGTACCAGTGTAGAGGACATCACTTTATTGATAAAAGAGATAATCTTAGACCATAGCAGATCTATCATGGGGCAAGAATACAGCATATGTAGGAGGGTGCCACATGTCGCATCACATCTCCAACACAGGTCAGAGTTCCTAAGTCCTAACCATGACATTTTACTTGGGGTCCAGTAAATCCTACTGATAATTTTATAATTAATCAGACGTGTTTGTATTTCCCTTGATACTTTAAACCATGATCCAATAACATTCCCCCATGTTTCATCAGATATCTCTTCCCCTATATCTTTCTCCCAGCATCTCTTCAGGCCTTCAAAACTGGGTGCTTGAGAACCCCTCAAAGTTATAAAAGCATGAGGTTTTCCTTTTGAAGTACCCATCCTGTTCTAGTCTGTCCTGTATTTCAGTTCTAGATATAAGCGGTAGTTGTCTAAGGCGTGTCTGAATACAACTCCGTAACTGCAAGTATTTCCAAAAATCCTTATTTGAGACCATATACTTTTCTTTTAGTTGTTCAAAAGACAAAAGTTGGTCTCCATCAAACAAGTCCCCAATATAAACAATTCCCGCTTTGACCCATCCAGCCCAGTAAAATGTTTTTTTTTTTACCTATCTTGAGGCTTGTATTATACCATAGTGATGTTTTATTTGTAAAATTGGGATTTAAGCCTGTGATCTTATGTGATGTTCGCCACGTCTCCTGTGAGAAGTTGAGGACTGGATTGTTATAAGGGATCACATCCCTAGTTTGAGTGATAAAGGCCTGGACAGGATGAGGGTCCTTCTCTATAGACACCCACATTGGAGCTTGCTCAGCTGGCATATATAGTTTTGATAATTGTTTGAGACAGAAAGCATAATGATACCAAGCTATATGGGGAAGGCCCAGGCCTCCATCCTCCACAGTGGCATAAAGTCTGATTTATATATGGTTTTTTACCACCCCACAGAAAATTGTATACAGCTTCGTTATATTTTAATAGTACATTGTGCGGTAAACTTAATGGTAACATATTACTTATATAATTAATTTTGGGAACTATTACCATCTTTAGAATATTAATTTTCCCCAGAAGGGACAGTCCCAATCTGGTCCAGTTCTGGAGTAAAAGCTCTATTTTCTGGATTAAAGGGAGATTAGTTGTCATAATGTTATCCAGCCGTGGAGTGAGTTTTATACCCAAATATGTTAGACCAGATGGCTGCCATGTAAATTGCCATCCCTGTCTAATATTGGGTGGGCAAAGTCTCGATGGGGCATTGCCTCGGACTTCAACCAATTTATTTTGTAACCAGACACGCCCGAGAAAGAGTCAATCAAGGTGAGGATGTGAGGTATAGTTGTTGATGGGCACCTGGATAATAACAATATACCATCTACATACAGGAGCAGTTTATGCTCCCTGCCACCAGCCTTAATACCGGTTATATTGTGATTTTGCCTGATAGCAATTGCTAGTGGTTCAAGCACTAGGGCAAATATTAAGGGGGACAAAGGGCAACCCTGCCTCGTCCCTCTCTGCAGCTGAAAAGGGGGAGGCTTCCTGCCATTTGTTACCACAGAAGCTTTAGGGTTGTAATATAATAATTTAACTAAATTAATAAAAGAAGGACCAAGGCCAAATTTTTCTAATGATTGGAAAAGGTACACCCACTCCACCCTATCAAATGCTTTCTCAGCATCCAGTGAGACAGCAACAGTTATATCCTCCTCGTTTCCAGCTTGTCACATGAGATGAAGCAGCCTGCGGAGATTATCAGATGATGTTCTATTCTTAATAAAGCCAACTTGATCTGAGTGAATAAGTTTTGGTAAAAAGACCTCCAATCTTGGCAAGCAGTTTGGCATCGACATTGATCAGTGATACGGGGCGGTAATTGCCGCATTGTTGCAGGTCCCTGTCTTTTTTATGGATCAAAGTTAATATAGCAGTTTGCATACTATCTGGTAGAGAACCTCTTTCTACTGCATACTTAAAGACTCTAAGTAGCTTTGGGGCAAGAAGATCTGAAAAGACTTTGTAAAATTCGGCCGGGAGGCCATCCTCCCCATGAGATTTGCCACCTTGTAGGTCCTGTATAGCCTTTTTAACCTCCTCCAATGTAATATCTGCCCCAATTTCATATTGTTCCTCCTGTGATAAGGTTGGGCATTTTACACTACGTAAAAAGGAACTAATATCTTGAGAATTTGGGTTGTCTGACTTATAAAGATTTTTGATAAAACGTAGCAAATATAGCATTTATGTCTGTGTCATCTGTCTTCAGTTCACCTCCATCACCCTGGTATGATTGATTGGCTGTACTGCTGCTTTGCTCTCTGTGCAAGAAATCTCCCTGTTCTCTCCCCCTGTTCATAATATTTACGTTTGGTCCTGAATAACGTATATTCAACTTTCTTCTGCAATATGGAGTTATATTCCACTTTCAATTTGTTTAGTTCAAGAAGAGTGGAATAGTCAGATTGGGTAGAGTGTATATTTTCTTAATATCTACCTCCAGTTCATGGAGACATTGAATGGACCTCTTTTTCAGGTACAAATAATGTTGAATAAGTCGACGTCTAATAACGGCCTTAAACGCATTCCACTCCACAGCTAAATTTGACACTGAGCCTTCATTGTTTAGCCAATAATCCAGTATCTCACTTTTAATAAATTCCAGGGAATGTACGTCCCTGAGCAAGTGTAGCAGACTTGAGAAGGACGCCGGTATACATGAAGACAGACACTCAGGCAGGAATCAGGATCAGCACTTTTCATTTTCTGCAATGTAGCAAGAGAGGGCACATAAGTCACACACACAAACACACACACAGGCACTGGCGCGGTCTCTCCCCAGCATAAACGTGTTGAATAACATAGTGTTATAACAAATACAGAATTACAACAACACTGGGTAAGTATAAATTGCATCAAATTAAACTGAAGAATCACTGTGTTTCACTTTCTGAATCCACCAAAAAATATTTCTCAGAAATGAAATTTGCAGGAGAAAAGTACATTTTATACTGCTCATATCATATTTAAAGCAGCCTAGTTTCATTTAAAGTGCAACAGAGTACATTAGAATAACACAAACACGTCATAACGCACCTGCAATGTAGCAAGAGAGGGCACATAAGTCACACACACAGGCACTGGCGCGGTCTCTCCCCTGCGGCGAGTCAAACAATATGCCAATGAGCCAAAATCTCCGACGATTTTAACCCTTTGATGCAAAACATGGGTCAAAAGTGACCCGGCTGAGTTTTTATTTTCTATATCTTTGCAATAAATTAATTCCATCATTCAGTATTCAAGGTATTCCTCAATTAACTTGTTTTTGATCATCATACATCCTTATTTTATTTTTTCCTTTCTTACTTTTTGAATAAAAACCCTTTTTGTATCACTACCCTTCTAATGCACAACATGGGTCAAAAACGACCTGCATTCATTTTCCAGGTTATTTCATGTATGGCTGAGTGTTTCTATGATCTACTTTTGAAATAAATTCATTTTGTCATTTACTTTTCCAAATATGCAGTAAATATCTTGTTTTTGTTTCGCACAAATCATCATTTTTATTTTTCCTTTCTTAAGTTATGAACAAGCACCGCTTTTGTAATTCTACATCAAGTTTACACACATGGGTCAGAAACGACCCGCATGCATTTACTACAGCGTTTGGTGGGAACTGTGAATTGTGCTTGTGTCAGACATTTCACAGCTCAGCACAGCGCTCTTTGCCCATCTAATACATGCAAGTAATGTTTTTCAATTGTTCTAACATTACCTTAGAAAAAATTGATTATATTTAGATTACCTTGAGAGTGAGTAGATTACTTGTCAGAAAGTTACAAGTAATTACTACAACCCCGATTCCAAAAAAGTTGGGACAAAGTACAAATTGTAAATAAAAATGGAATGCAATGATGTGGAAGTTTCAAAATTCCATATTTTATTCAGAATAGAACATAGATGACATATCAAATGTTTAAACTGATAAAATGTATCATTTAAAGAGAAAAATTAGGTGATTTTAAATTTCATGACAATACCACATCTCAAAAAAGTTGGGACAAGGCCATGTTTACCACTGTGAGACATCCCCTTTTCTCTTTACAACAGTCTGTAAACGTCTGGGGACTGAGGAGACACGTTGCTCAAGTTTAGGGATAGGAATGTTAACCCATTCTTGTCTAATGTAGGATTCTAGTTGCTCAACTGTCTTAGGTCTTTTTTGTCGTATCTTCCGTTTTATGATGCGCCAAATATTTTCTATGGGTGAAAGATCTGGACTGCAGCCTGGCCAGTTCAGTACCCGGACCCTTCTTCTACGCAGCCATGATGCTGTAATTGATGCAGTATGTGGTTTGGCATTGTCATGTTGGAAAATGCAAGGTCTTCCCTGAAAGAGACGTCGTCTGGATGGGAGCATATGTTGCTCTAGAACCTGGATATATCTTTCAGCATTGATGGTGTCTTTCCAGATGTGTAAGCTGCCCATGCCACACGCACTAATGCAACCCCATACCATCAGAGATGCAGGCTTCTGAACTGAGCGCTGATAACAACTTGGGTCGTCCTTCTCCTCTTTAGTCCGAATGACACAGCATCCCTGATTTCCATAAAGAACTTCAAATTTTGATTTGTCTGACCACAGAACAGTTTTCCACTTTGCCATAGTCCATTTTAAATGAGCCTTGGCCCAGAGAAGATGTCTGCGCTTCTGGATCAGATTTAAATACAGCTTCTTCTTTGAACTATAGAGTTTTAGCTGGCAACGGCGGATGGCACGGTGAATTGTGTTCACAGATAATGTTCTCTGGAAATATTCCTGAGCCCATTTTGTGATTTCCAATACAGAAGCATGCCTGTATGTGATGCAGTGCTGTCTAAGGGCCCGAAGATCACGGGCACCCAGTATGGTTTTCCGGCCTTGACCCTTACGCACCAGATTCTCTGAATTTTTTGATGATATTATGCACTGTAGATGATGATATGTTCAAACTCTTTGCAATTTTACACTGTCGAACTCCTTTCTGATATTGCTCCACTATTTGTCAGCGCAGAATTAGGGGGATTGGTGATCCTCTTCCCATCTTTACTTCTGAGAGCTGCTGCCACTCCAAGATGCTCTTTTTATACCCAGTCATGTTAATGACCTATTGCCAATTGACCTAATGAGTTGCAATTTGGTCCTCCAGCTGTTTCTTTTTTGTACCTTTAACTTTTCCAACCTCTTATTGCCCCTGTCCCAACTTTTTTGAGATGTGTTGCTGTCATGAAATTTCAAATGAGCCAATATTTGGCATGAAATTTCAAAATGTCTCACTTTCGACATTTGATATGTTGTCTGTGTTCTATTGTGAATACAATATCAGTTTTTGAGATTTGTAAATTATTGCATTCCGTTTTTATTTACAATTTGTACTTTGTCCCAACTTTTTTGGAATCGGGGTTGTATTAGCTACCTAGCTGTTGACATATTTACTTTAGTTAGCTAATTTTATTGTCATTGGCTTAGCTAACTACATAGTTAATAAATAAATAACTGGCCCCATTCACTTCTAAAGTAATTACATGAAACAAATTATTATTATAGTATTGACATTTAATTTTAAATCACACTTTCAGAGCATTTTTTAACATAGTTACTGGGAGACCAAATGGTCTCCCAGTGGCCAGATTTGGTCTCCTAGTCAATGCCAAACCAGCTTCACTGGGAGACCAAATTTTAAACCAAGTTATGTTAGATTGATGCTGAAAGGTAAAACTGAAATGGGATTATGGGAGATGCTTGAATTGCTGGTCCAAATTCATAAGACTGTTTTCTTTGGATTGGAATGTTTAAGAAATATTGAAGTTGGGTTGTCAAGACTGTTCCAATTTCCAAATTATAGACTAAATATACAGTTATTTGATACTATGTTTCACATTGAGCAATACAATTGAAGATTTTCTTATTTCTTATTTTTCACTGTTTCTTAAAATACATAATATTATGAAAGTTGATAAAACAATAATTTAAACTCATAGTGTAATTTTAGTATTTTACCATACTTATGATGAAGTTATGGTAACTTGGCACTGCATTAACTATGTTGATATTATGCTGGCTGAAACGAGGATTCGTAATGTGGCAATTTGCATCACAGAATATGCTGCAGCGGTGCAGCCGCATGGACTCTGGGGCCTGTGATTGTATTGCCCAGACCAGTTGGTCTCCTAGTGGAAAATCCTTAAAAAATGCTCTGACTTGGATGACCCATGTGTAGTAATATAAAAAGTATTTTTGTTCATAAAGTAGGAAAGAAAAAATTAAATTAATGATTTGTGGTAATTAAAAACAATATATTTAAAGGATATGGGACATGAAACATAAAAGCACGCTATATCAGTTTCTTTCCATTAAAAATATGAATTAATTGCATCAACAAACACAAAATCATCTATTAAATTCAGCAAAATCGTTATATTCATGATGATTATATGGCATTTCTGCTCGACTTCCGATATGCATTTTTTGCAACCGGAAGAGCCGCTGTCACGTGATCATACGTAACAAAAACTTTCGGGCACAGCACAAGCGGGTAGATGAATGGAGAAGTGGATGACAAGAAAATTGTTTTTATAGTCTTTAAAGTACATTGGACATCATGGTGTATTGTGCTGCTTATGGTTGCAATAATTCCAATGGGAAATGCCCTGGAGTAAGTTTTTTTGCATTCCCCAAGGACCCAAAGCTGAGGAAAGTGTGGGCTCACTTGCGCATGTGCAGTAGGCTTCGCGCATGCGCAGTAGGCTTGGTAGGACAAATCCAAGAGGTAGGATAACTTTACAGAACACCTGTTGAAAAAACTTTGCACCTACTGTTTCCCACAAACTGTGTTCGGACCATTTCACTGAGGATTCTTTCAACATTAATACTCAGGTACTGAGCGATATTAATTCATGAAACAGGAAGTATAAGGATGAGAAAAAAAAAACAGTTTAAATCGGGAAGCTGCGCACATTTGCGCCAGGCTGCACAAATGTGCGCAGCTTCCCAATTTAAACTGTTTTTTTCTCATCCTTATACTTCATGTTTCATGAATTAATATCGCTTTTTTTTTTTTTAAATCGGATCTGCGCGATTCAGCCGTGAAAAAGGCGGCATCCGCCGAAAGGCACGCTGTTTGCATCCCTGCACGGAGGCCAGGGGACAGGGCAGGAATATTTTTGTTGATATGAGTGATCCGGTGCGATTTCGCGACCCCCCTGTTGAAGACCTCTGCGCTAAGCGACTGAAAGCCGATATAAGGATTAGTATTATAATTTTGGGTGCATCAATTATTGATTATCATAATTCTGAGTCGTTTCGCCATTTTGAATGTTTTCATCTCGGACTCTGGAAGCATTGTATCTCAATCAATCTCGAAAAATATCAGCAAAAAAAAAAACTAGCTTGCAACGGACTTTAGCTAGATCTATGATGAACTTTCAATGTATGATACAAAAATAATACTTCTTTCAACAGATCATTAGCCTTTGAGCAGAATTGTTTTTAACTTACCAGGAAGTGTTATCGAGCTGACTGCTTTCAGTTTCATGGGGATTGAATGAACTCTCACTCTCAGAATCATCTGACCCGTCAGAGTAAAGACAAGATCTATGTTCATGTGAATTTCCAGCTATCGGTTCGAATTGATAGGGTCTAACTTCACATCTCTGTGAAACATCGGGAATATCACTGTCGATGGTGTCCATTTCGGTAACCTGTTTACATTAGATTCCCAAGCGCTGGCTCCTTGCAAAGTTTTTGTTGCGTCATGGGTCACGTGACCACCTAGCTCATTAACGAATCCTTGTTTTACGCTGATGTATAAAAAAACTTGAATAATGTGATGATTTTCACGTTTTTGACGCCCTGCAGTGATTTAGATGGCATTTCTTATGTCCTTTATACATAATTATGCCCAGGTAAAAATCCATGTCCCATATCCTTTAAAGAATACTTGGAATATTCAATCATAAAATAAACTGATTTCAAAAGAGAGAGCAAAGAAAAACTCAGTCAGCATGAAATAACCTGGAAAATGAATGCGGGTCATTTTTGACCCATGTTGTGCAATAGAAGGGGTGTGCATATGTTTTGCATCAAAGGGTTAACATAGTTTAGTGTCTCTTTTAACAACCAAAACCAACTGTAAAAGTCATATACATGCTCACAATAAATTCACGCTAGGTTTTTTTGCAGTTTAAACCAGGTTTAGCAACTTTTACTCTTGCTAGCTGAAAACAATGGGAGAGAGCATCACAACGTGTCTTACCAGTACAGAAGCTGTTCCCTTTTTTTCCCCAGGAATGTGCAGCTTCCTCATACATGGTCCTCTGTGCGTCACATCAATTAAAGCCCCGCCCACTACAACAGGTAATGCGGAACTAAATAACTTATTTACAAAATGGCTCTCAATATAGGTCAAAGATGCACAGAAACAGCCCCATGACTGTTTTAGACAGAGAACAGAAGTAGCAAGTTTTGAGAATGTTCACCAAAATGAAATAGCAAAATATTCATCTCATCTCATTATCTCTAGCCACTTTATCCTGTTCTACAGGGTCACAGGCAAGCTGGAGTCTATCCCAGCTGACTACGGGCGAAAGGCGGGGTACACCCTGGACAAGTCGCCAGGTCATCACAGGGCTGACACATAGACACAGACAACCATTCACACTCACATTCACACCTACGGTCAATTTAGAGTCACCAGTTAACCTAACCTGCATGTCTTTGGACTGTGGGGGAAACCGGAGTACCCGGAGGAAACCCACGCGGACACGGGGAGAACATGCAAACTCCACACAGAAAGGCCCTCGCCAGCCACGGGGCTCAAACCCAGGACCTTCTTGCTGTGAGGCAACAGCGCTAACCACTACACCACCGTGCCACCGCTTAGCAAAATATTTTTACATAAAATATTTACTCAGCTATATACTCCCCCCCGAACTTCTCAAAACAGTACAATAGATGACCAACGGGTAACCTGAACCACTAATTTCACATACAGCACATTTCTACATGTGACACAAATGTCTCCCAACCAAAAGGGAAAGTGAAACAAAGAAGCTGGCCAGACTCCTAATCTCCACTTGCTAAAGAAAGTGCCTTATACACGACCTCACACTGATGACTGAATAACTGTTATCTTGTATGTATTTGGTCACACTGAAAACATCTTGACAACACATTCCCTACACTGAAACCATTTCTGTGACCTAACAACCTACATGAATAAAGTCTTGGCAACCTCACAGACTAAAGTGCCTGCTTGCTTGTTTTTCTGAGTCATGTTTTGAATTAACCTGTTAACTGGCTTCACTATCCTCCCTACTCTTGTCCTAATGAGGGCAACTGACTGACCTGGTGATACCCTGACATTGTCCGTGATAACACTGTTGTTTAATATAACATCTGTTTAACTTATAACGTGAAAGTAAGGTTAATAATATAACTTAGATGACACATTTTTTCAGTTTTACTCAAATTAGGGTGGTGCAAAAATGAGTACACCCCACAACAAAACTACTATATCTAGTACTTTGTATGGCCTCCATGATTTTTAATGACAGCACCAAGTCTTCTAGGCATGGAATGAACAAGTTGGCGACATTTTGCAACATCAATCTTTTTCCATTCTTCAACAACGACCTCTTTTAGTGACTGGATGCTGGATGGAGAGTGATGCTCAACTTGTCTCTTCAGAATTCCCCATAGGTGTTCGATTGGGTTCAGATCAGGAGACATACTTGGCCACTGAATCACTTTCACCCTGTTCTTCTTCAGAAATCCAACAGTGGCCTTAGATGTGTGTTTAGTCATGTTGGAAAAGTGTACGACGACCAAGGGCACGGAGTGATGGTAGCATCTTCTCTTTCAGTATAGAGCAATACATCTGTGAATTTATGATGCCATCAATGAAATGCAGCTCCCCGACACCAGCAGCACTCATGCAGCCCCACATAAGGACACTGCCACCACCATGTTTCACTGTAGGCACCATGCATTTTTCTTTGTATTCCTCACCTTTGCGACGCCATACAGTTTTGAAGCCATCAGTTCCAAAAACATTTATCTTGGTCTCATCACTCCAGAGTATAGAGTCCCAGTAGTCTTCATCTTTGTCAGCACGGGCCCTGGCAAACTCTAGGTGGGCTTTTTTGTGCCTGGGCTTTAGGAGAGGCTTCTTTCGTGGACGGCATCCATGCATGCCATTCC
Source organism: Neoarius graeffei (assembly GCF_027579695.1). Classification (NCBI taxonomy): domain Eukaryota; kingdom Metazoa; phylum Chordata; class Actinopteri; order Siluriformes; family Ariidae; genus Neoarius; species Neoarius graeffei. The sequence continues at coordinate 48,361,059 of NC_083588.1, read as the reverse complement.
TCTGCAGTGTACACCGTATTGTGTCACGGGAAATAGTCACCCCAGTTTGGCTTTCTACTTCTTTAGATAACTGCAGTGAACTTGCATGCCGATTTTCTTCAACCCTTCTCATCAGAAGACGCTCCTGTTGAGGTGTTAACATCTGTGGACAACGTGGACGTCTCTGTGAGATGGTTGCAGTTCCATCTTTCTTAAATTTTTGTACCACTTTTGCTACAGTATTCTGACTGATAAGTAAAGCTTTGCTGATCTTCTTGTACAATACCCAGCTGTTAAACTGCTAAAGAGAGAATGTAGGAAGACTGAAAGAAAATGGTGCAAATCTAAACTTCACATCTATTATCAAATCCCTAAAGAGATGCTTTGTAAATATAATTATGAAATTGGTAAAGCAAGACAGTCTTTCTTCTCCAACATCATCAACAGGAATATGTACAATGCCCGTGTGCTATTTTCAACAGTAGAGAAGCTAACTAATCCCCCACCACAATTAGCACCTGAACTTCTCTCAGTTAATAAATGCAATGAGTTTGCATCCTTCTTCAAAGGTAAAATTGATAAAATGCGGCAGAATATTGCTCATAATACATCTCAGTTGCAAATAACTGAAAAGCTGCAATCACCAGTGACACAGACAGACAATTTCAACACAATGTCAGAATTTTGTTTGATTGATTATGAGACTCTTGAAAAAACTGTACAAAATCTCAGTTCCTCAACATCTGAATTGGACATTCTGCCCACCAACTTTTTTAAGTCTGTTCTTCACCTCATAATTACAGATGTGTTTCAGATCATAAATACATCCCTAGAGACTGGCATTTTTCCTGTGTCCCTGAAAAAAGCCGTTGTAACGCCCCTACTTAAAAAGAATAATCTGGATGCTTCAGTATTGAACAACTACAGGCCAATATCAAATCTACCATTCATCAGGAAAATCCTTGAAAAAATTGTCTTCAATCAATTAACTGCCTTCTTGATATCAAACAGCTGCTTTGATAACTTTCAGTCAGGATTTCGTGCCAATCACAGCACTGAAACAGCGCTGATTAAAGTTATAAATGACATACAGTACGTCTTAATACTGATGCAGGCAAAACATCGGTCCTGGTGTTACTGGACCTCAGTGCAGCTTTTGATACTGTTGATCACAACATACTGCTATATCAACTTGAACACTGGGTTGGGTTGACTGGTAAAGTTATCAATTGGTTAAAATCATACTTAAAAGATAGAAGCTTCTTTGTTACCATGGGAAATTGTACCTCAACATCAATGTCCTTGACCTGTGGTGTCCCCCAGGGGTCGATCCTTGAACCATTACTATTCAACCTTTATATGCTCCCACTTGGACAAATTATCAAGAACAACTCAATTTTGTATCACTGCTATGCAGATGACACCCAAATTTACTTTGCTCTATCACCTAATGATTATGCCCCCCTTAAATGTCTCTACCAGTGTATTGACCAAATCAACAACTGGATGTCACAAAATTTTCTTCAGCTGAACACAGATAAAACAGAAGTATTTGGGGAAAAAAGATGAAAGACTCAGGATTACCACTATTCTTGACACAAAGGGGATTAAAACAAAAGATATGGTTAAAAATCTTGGTGTTTTCATTGACAGCGAGCTAAACTTTGACAGTCATATGAAAGCAATCACTAAATCAGCATTTTATCACCTAAAAAACATTTCCAAACTAAGAGGACTTATGTCAAAAAATGATCTGGAAAAACTTATACAGTACATGCCTTCATCTCTAGTAGGGTTGACTACTGCAATGGCCTTTTCACAGGCCTGCCAAAAAAGACCATCAAACGACTTCAAGTGATTCAAAATGCAGCGGCTAGGGTTCTCACATGAACAAAAAGAACAGAGCACATTACTCCAATTCTAAGGTCCCTTCACTGGCTTCCAGTAAGCTACAGAATTGACTTTAAAGCATTGCTGCTGGTGTATAAATCTCTAAATGGTACAGGGCCCAATTACCTCTCTGATATGTTGCAGCGGCCTAACCCAATCAGATCTACCAGATTGCAGCAGCAAAATTTACTGGTAAAACCTGTTGTTAAAACAAAGTGTGGTGAAGCAGCTTTTAGCTACTATGCAGTACAGCTATGGAACCAACTCCCAGAGGACATCAAAAATGCTCCTGCTGTTGGCAGCTTCACATCTAGATTAAAGACCAAGTTGTTCTCAGATGCTTTCTGCTAACTGGTAAATGTCATTATCTTTACATGTTTTAAACTTTACTTAACTTTTACAGTCTTTGCATGTTTAAAACTTTACTTAACCTTTATTCTGCTGTTTTTTACTGAACTTTTACTTCATTTTATAATTTTATTTCTACTATTGTTTAATTCTTCTTATTTTTTTTCTCTCTTCTTCCCCCTTTATTTTATGTAATTTTATTTTCTATTGTTTACTGTTTTGCCTTTACCTCTGTAAAGCACATTGAACTGCCACTGTGTATGAAATGCGCTATATAAATAAACTTGCCTTGCCTTGCCCTTTGTCGGACCATAATTTTTTTCAATAGCCGCATTTATTATTATTATTATTATTATTATTATTATTATTAAGGATTCCGCGTGTGACCCTGGGTGATGCTTTTGCTGTACTAGAATAAAGTGTAGGGTGCTCCGGTTTCCCCCACAGTCCAAAGACATGCAGGTTAGGTTAACCGGTGACTCTAAATTGACCGTAGGTGTGAATGTGAATGGTTGTCTGTGTCTGTGTCAGCCCTGTGATGACCTGGCGACTTGTCCAGGGTGTACCCCGCCTTTCGCCCGTAGTCAGCTGGGATAGGCTCCAGCTTGCCTGCGACCCTGTAGAATAGGATAAAGAGGCTAGAGATAATGAGATGAGATGAGATGAGATAATGAGATGAGATGAGAATAAAGTGTAATTGCACATCCACTACAGTAGGTGGCAGTGGCGCTCTCATTGAACACACATTGATTTTATTTAGTTTTATATATTGTGCTCCTGACTTAATGTTGCTGATCAATTTGAATTTATTATTATTTATTGATTTTATTTAATTTTATTTTTCAGTATCAAATGGGGTGCGCCCCACTATTTGAAAAGGACCGAATTAGTCGGTTAAAAAATGTTTATAGTTTAAATAAGTTTTGTTTTTTAATTTTGCAAATTGCAAGCACTTTGATGGACTTTAAATGTTTTCTGTTACAGACTAAAAAACAATGTTAATAAAGTTATTCTTTGTTGTAAGTTGATCTATATTTATTTTTTCTTTTTTTGTTTTCTTTAATGTTAATAAGGATACAATGTTATAAGTCTTAACAAATTCATAGACAAATTATACTATTTATAGTCGCGGCGGAGAGTGGAGGGGCGCGAAATGTTTTCTTCTTCCCGGGGGGGGGTAACAGAAAAAACAGCTATGAGCCAAAACTGAACATGTGGCTCTCTTACTCTAACTGAACTACTGTAGTGGATCCTATGAAAGAACACCTGGCCTGTTTTAGCTCCCCACCCCCCAAGCCTGTCAGTGACACATCAATGTGCTTGTCACACCTAGGACCAGCAATAATCTGTTAACCACAACTGAGTATTATTATATCTTCCAGGAGAAAGTAAATAAATAAAATAATAACAATAACAATACAGCTGGTATACCAGTAATAGTCAGACATAGTGCACATTCTAACATAGAGACTCTGATGACATATACCGTCACAAATCCGTATATATAAACGTGCGTGTGCAGGGGTTAAATTGGGATTGGTTATGTGGGGGGGCTCTGCCTCGTACCCGCCCCTGCCCCCGCCGCCCTGCCCCAATATACTTTTTGGAAAATAACCCTCTAATTTGATAACCATATCATATTGCACAGAGATATACACCTTATCTGTGTGTTAGGCCTATGTGTGTCTTGTAGTGCCCCCCTACACATTATGGCAGTTTGAATGTAGATTGGTTGGCCAATGTAACAGATTGTACAGGTTGTTGTACATTGGTTTGAAGGAAATGATTAGTGGGGGGTCTGGGGGTCCTCCCCCAGAAGTTTTTTATTATCATACATGTTATTTGCTGAATTCTGGTGCATTTTAATAAGTTGTTAGCTGACTTTACAGAGGTAGGTTGAGCAATATCATGTTAAATCTTGTCACATGCCTACAGGTGAAAAATGTGAAGGAGAAATGTTCAGTGAGAAAATTTGAAGGCTTGCACAATCTTAAACCAAAACAGTTGATTTATTTTGGAGGATAAATGTTAAATATGCCAAAACACTGTCAGTCAAACTGTCAATCAAATATATTCATGCAGTGAATGCAACCAAATACAAACAACACTATAACATTGGAAGCATTTATTATTATTGTTATTATTATGTATTCAATTATTTATTTGGCATGTGGTGCTTTTTGTATTGTCTAGAACATACATAAGATGAGCATATTATAGCAGCAAAATAGAAGCACAATCATTTGAATGGAGCAAAACTTTTGCTGCATTCAAATGATTGTGCTTCTATTTTGCTGCTATAATATGCTCATCTTATGTATGTTTAGGCTCAACTTTTGGTCAATCTCAGTAGCTAACTTTAACTGACATCTCCCCCTTCCCCCTGGCTAATTTCTGTCGATAACTGGGGACTATGGAAATTGAACTCGCCAAATGCACAGACAGTTCGTTCAAGCACCTCTGATGGATTAGGATCGTATGCAGGTAAAAGAGGAGACGGTGTACGGAGAAAATTATAAACAAGTCACAACGCTGAAACACAAGCCCAAAAACCCGCAAACCACGACTTCTGATTTTTTTTTAAAGCGAGCTCACAAAAAAAGAAACCCCAAAGTCGCTTATAAAAAGCAGAATTGGCAACCCACGCAGTGTTCCAGAAACCAGAATCTCTGATCGCAAGTTCTGTTCTAAATAGCTTTGACAGGTCGTCTTGTTATCAGGAAAACTATGATCTATCTCATAAAAGTCATGGGTTTATTGATTAATAAAACGATATTTAATTATTCAGAACTGAAAATCGTGAAAAGGGTTTGTTGCTTTTGATGTGTGCGTGATCATATGCCATCCGCTCCGAGCTTATGTGCTGGGGCTCAGCCCCGGACAGCCCCGGCCCAATTTAACCCCTGTGCGTATGTATGGAAATTAACCACCCGCCAAATGCGGGTAAATATGTGTGCTGGCGGGGAAATTTTGTTAATGTACCCGCCACTGTGTCAGGTAAACAAAGTCGTACAATAGGTTCGTCTAATCAACGATAGTATTAACTCAGAGTAAGCATGTAGCCTTAACGCTCGCTTAGCTAATAATGTTTAGTTGTCATTGAGTGATGACAATGTGACTTCACGCAGCTGATTGATAGTATTCAAGTATATCCCAGGCCCTATATGTGCTAGTCAGAGTATCAATGTCCTACTCCACGGTGGGCCTTAGAAGCATAGGCTACCCAACTACATAGGTCACTATAAAGGCATACATATATTTGAATTAATATTTAATTAATTAATGGGCGGCAAGGTGGTGTAGTGGTTAGTGCTGTCGCCTCACAGCAAGAAGGTCTGGATTCGAGCCCTGTGGCTGACGAGGGCCTTTCTGTGCGGAGTTTGCATGTTCTCCCTGTGTCCGCGTGGGTTTCCTCCAGGTGCTCCGGTTTCCCCCACAGTCCAAAGACATGCAGGTTAGGTTAACTGGTGACTCTAAATTGACCGTAGGTGTGAATGTGAGTGTGAATGGTTGTCTGTGTCTATGTGTCAGCCCTGTGATGACCTGGCGACTTGTCCAGGGTGTACCCCGCCTTTCGCCCGTAGTCAGCTGGGATAGGCTCCAGCTTGCCTACGACCCTGTAGAACAGGATAAAGCAGCTAGAGATAATGAGATGAGATGAGATGAGACTGTGACTGGGGATTGTGGGATATGGTAGTGAACATGCGTATTACATGCAAAACGGTAAACAACACACTGGCCCCAGGAGCTCAATGGAGTGTCTCTCTGGACTTGTCATAGGCCTACTGTTGACTGAGAATGCTGTGTGCATAAATTGGATCTTCTGGATTTGATCGACAACTTCGCACAAAGTCGGAAAAATTCAATAACCTATGAGTTCATTATGGTGCACCAACACTAGTGTTTTTGTCCTCCATTTATGATGCGCCGTCACCAGGAATGGTAGGCTACACCATTCGTTCATCGGATTTGTCTACCATGTCTCCAACACTGGACAAGGAATTCAAACTGCAGTCTCACAACTACACAATGAAGGTAAGAAAAAACCTAGCTAACATTAACATAGACTATAATGGCAGGTGGATTACAGGATAGTGTAGGCTTCGAATGTGTACGGTGAGAGAGAGCGCGGGCAGCGCGAAAGAAAGGTAGCAGGCAACAGACGTGAAATCAACTGTCAGTCAGAAAGAAAATAGGTAAACGTGTGGAAAAATGTGGCGTTTTATATCAGGAGTGAAAAGGAGAGCTGAGAAGAGTGTACAGCATACAGGCCAAGAAGCGATACTTTAATGAGAGATGGCGAATAGCAGCTGATGGGGAGCGCAGACAGTGGCTTGTCTATGAGGAGGGGATGATGTTCTGCTCAGTGTGTCGACAATACGCATCAGAGACCCAGAGATTGAACAGCTTTATTGTTGGAACAAAAAAACTTAAACTAGAGGCCGTGAAAGACCACGAATCGTCAAAGTGCCATATCCACAATACCAAAATTGCTAACAGGAAATCGGCACCAGAAGAGAGCCAAGCCATGAAAACGCTCAATAGCCTAAAGGTAGCACAGCTGGAAAAAATGGCCTTGTTATTCCGCAATGCCCACGCCATAGCAAAGAAAAAAAGACCATTCAAAGATTATGAATGGCAGTGCACGTAAAGCCTAGGTCACAACCGAACGTACGATTTTTTGGCCGTGCGATTTTTGGCGTTTCCCAAATCACTGCGGTTTTTTTTTGTTCATGGAGAAAGATGCACGTTGGCCGTAAGTTTGTCTTGCAACCTGAAAAAAAATGTAAGTGCCCGTAGAGTTTGTTTGACATGACAAAGAACCTCTGCGGCCGGTCTGCGGCCAGTCCACGGCTCGAAAATCAGCACGTCACACGCGCGCCCTCCGTGCGTTTCACGCACGCCCTCCGTGCGTTTCTTGCGTTTTTTGCACGTAGACCGGCCGTAGGAGCATGCATGGCCGGTTGTGACCAAGGCTTAAGTGTTTGTTTACTCCATTGGTCAGTCAGTGTCTTCTCATTAGCTAACTAAGCGAGTTGCTAGCTATGCTATAGCAAAGAATATCTTTGGCTATAGTAAGTTGTTCAAGTTTTCATTTGGCATCTGTTTGAGATTTCAAGCTAGACTGTAAATGTTCAGGGCACAGCAGTTGTTTATACATGACGCTGTCAGAGTTTCCAGCTGCCCTGTAGCCCAGAACACTTCTCATCTCATTATCTCTAGCCACTTTATCCTGCTCTACAGGGTCGCAGGCAAGCTGGAGCCTATCCCAGCTGACTATGGGCAAAAGGCGGGGTACACCCTGGACAAGTCGCCAGGTCATCACAGGGCTGACAGACACAGACAACCATTCACACTCACATTCACACCTACGGTCAATTTAGAGTCATCAGTTAACCTAACCTGCATGTCTTTGGACTGTGGGGGAAACCAGAGCACCCGGAGGAAACCCACGCGGACATCGGGAGAACATGCAAACTCCACACAGAAAGGCCCTCGTCGCCGGCCACGGGGCTCTAACCCGGACCTTCTTGCTGTGAGGCGACAGCGCTAACCACTACACCACCATGCCACCCGCCCAGAACACTTCTAATGTTAAAACAAGATCTGAGGGGAAATTGATGCCTAACAGCTGAACTATCCCTAGACTAGGACTAGCTGCTACAAGCAGACATAGTTCTTCTTCTTCAGTCTTCAGGCCAGCTTCAGTCATAAACGACTATGCCAGGGAGGCAACAGTTCATCATCAATCATCATCATCTATAGGTGACAGGCGATTCCGCCATATTTTGAGTCTCTCCAGGTTAGCCTCTTTATCCACCCTAATACCGCACCTGAGACTTGCATGCCAAGTGTCACAATCAATGCATACAGATGTCCAGGTAGCAGGGTTTATTTGGAAGTCTCTCAGATCTCGTTGCAGAACATCCTTGTACAACCCCTGTACAAAATTCCCTGCCTTCTTCTGTGTAAATTCCTGTTGTTCTATGTAAAATACTTTGCCTTTAAGAAAATGCAGCACCGCCCCTTTAAGGAGCTGCGTTATATAAACAGGCACGGACGTTTCTCTTTCATGCCGTCGCATTCTAGGAGTCTCATGTCTCGTTTGAAGGTCTCTCGGTGCTGTTGTGCGTGAATGTCTCATCTCATTATCTGTAGCCGCTTTATCCTGTTCTACAGGGTCGCAGGCAACCTGGAGCCTATCCCAGCTGACTACGGGCGAAAGGCGGGGTACACCCTGGACAAGTCACCAGGTCATCACAGGGCCGACACAGACACAGACAACCATTCACACTCACATTCACACCTACGGTCAATTTAGAGTCACCAGTTAACCTAACCTGCATGTCTTTGGACTGTGGGGGAAACCGGAGCACCCGGAGGAAACCCACGCGGACAACATGCAAACTCCACACAGAAAGGCCCTCGCCGGCCCCGGGGCTCGAACCCAGGACCTTCTTGCTGTGAGGCGACAGCGCTAACCACTACACCACCGTGCCGCCCTGTGCGTGAATGTAAGTGCCCTTATTTTCCTTGTTAGACTTTATTTTGTTTGTATAGCCATTTATAAGTTTGTATTTCAGCCAGACAATCTTTCTTTGCCATTTGAAAATGTCTAGCATGTTCTGGGACTCAGCAATATTGTGTTAGCAATCCTACACCGTGTTTTATGTTTGCACATAATGGAGATAAGGCAGTACGAATTTCCTATGTTTTATGTGACATTTTAGTACTGTTAATCACCATATCTTTATTACTGTGTGTTCAGTACATTTCTTGCAATTATTACCTTCAAATAGTGTTAAATAGGACATGTTTATGGGAATAACTTTAGCATTCTCATGTTAAGTATTTTCCCTTTATTTCTTTCTTTGTCTTAGAAACCACAACTTTTGTCACAACATAACTTCAGAACCTTTGACATAGATGTGTATATATGCACAGAGACAATTAATAAATGGCACGATACAACCTCTAGAACAGCTGCGTTCTTTCTGACCGAAGAATTAGGCCAGCGGGTGTACGACCAGTACTTTCCTCATTATATCCTACAAAGTTGGTCCTTCGAGCCGGATTGTACACCAGCTGCGTCATGGCTGCTTCTAGAGATGTCCAGGGTGAAGCACATCAGCCTGATCCTCGCCCCAGTCGGAGAAGACAACCTCCAGCTTACCTAGAGGACTGTGCTCAGCCACCCTCGCCAGTCATCCCCCTTCAGGCCACACATGCGATCAACAGGGCATGCAACACATGCAGGTCAGAGCAACATTTCTTTCCCATCTGAGGGAGCTACCGCTGCTAGAGCCTCTGCATTAGATCGACTAGAGGAGAGATGGAGAAGTTTAAGCACTGAAATGGAACAGCTTACTGTGGAAATGGAGAATGCAAAGCGTGCCTCTTATCCGTTAAGTACAACCCCGATTCCAAAAAAGTTGGGACAAAGTACAAATTGTAAATAAAAACGGAATGCAATGATGTGGAAGTTTCAAAATTCCATATTTTATTCAGAATAGAACATAGATGACATATCAAATGTTTAAACTGAGAAAATGTATCATTTAAAGAGAAAAATTAGGTGATTTTTAAATTTCATGACAACACATCTCAAAGTTGGGACAAGGCCATGTTTCCCACTGTGAGACATCCCCTTTTCTCTTTACAACAGTCTGTAAACATCTGGGGACTGAGGAGACAAGTTGCTCAAGTTTAGGGATAGGAATGTTAACCCATTCTTGTCTAATGTAGGATTCTAGTTGCTCAACTGTCTTAGGTCTTTTTTGTCGTATCTTCCGTTTTATGATGCGCCAAATGTTTTCTATGGGTGAAAGATCTGGACTGCAGGCTGGCCAGTTCAGTACCCGGACCCTTCTTCTACGCAGCCATGATGCTGTAATTGATGCAGTATGTGGTTTGGCATTGTCATGTTGGAAAATGCAAGGTCTTCCCTGAAAGAGACGTCGTCTGGATGGGAGCATATGTTGCTCTAGAACCTGGATATACCTTTCAGCATTGATGGTGTCTTTCCAGATGTGTAAGCTGCCCATGCCACATGCACTAATGCAACCCCATACCATCAGAGATGCAGGCTTCTGAACTGAGCGCTAATAACAACTTGGGTCGTCCTTCTCCTCTTTAGTCCGAATGGCATGGCGTCCCTGATTTCCATAAAGAACTTCAAATTTTGATTTGTCTGACCACAGAACAGTTTTCCACTTTGCCACAGTCAATTTTAAATAAGCCTTGGCCCAGAGAAGACATCTGCGCTTCTGGATCGTGTTTAGATACGGCTTCTTCTTTGAACTATAGAGTTTTAGCTGGCAACGGCGGATGGCACGGTGAATTGTGTTCACAGATAATGTTCTCTGGAAATATTCCTGAGCCCATTTTGTGATTTTCCAATACAGAAGCATGCCTGTATGTGATGCGGTGCCGTCTAAGGGCCCAAAGATCACGGGCACCCAGTATGGTTTTCCAGCCTTGACCCTTACGCACAGATTCTTCCAGATTCTCTGAATCTTTTGATGATATGCACTGTAGATGATATGTTCAAACTCTTTGCAATTTTACACTGTCGAACTCCTTTCTGATATTGCTCCACTATTTGTCGGCGCAGAATTAGGGGGATTGGTGATCCTCTTCCCATCTTTACTTCTGAGAGCTGCTGCCACTCCAAGATGCTCTTTTTATCCCCAGTCATGTTAATGACCTATTGCCAATTGACCTAATGAGTTGCAATTTGGTCCTCCAGCTGTTCCTTTTTTGTACCTTTAACTTTTCCAGCCTCTTATTGCCCCTGTCCCAACTTTTTTGAGATGTGTTGCTGTCATGAAATTTCAAATGAGCCAATATTTGGCATGAAATTTCAAAATGTCTCACTTTTGACATTTGATATGTTGTCTATGTTCTATTGTGAATACAATATCAGTTTTTGAGATTTGTAAATTATTGCATTCCGTTTTTATTTACAATTTGTACTTTGTCCCAACTTTTTTGGAATTGGGGTTGTACAATGAGCTTTTCTCATGAGCATCCAAGATCAACCTCTCCTTATCAGCAGTATAGTAGCAGTTTGCCACATTCATTTGGCCATGCACCGGTCACTACTACCCACACTGGAGACAGGCCTCCCTCAGATTACATGTTAGCTCCCCAAACATTATGGACCAAATCCCCTAGTCACACTTATGTGCAAGAGTTGAATCCATTCTTGTCTCAGCCACTCATTCAATCCACTTCATCAGTGCTTCAAGGATCAGCTTCCAGAGTAGGATCCTGGTTAGATATGACAGAACATCATAGGCCTCCATCATAGGCCTCTGGTGACAATGGTAGGCCTGACCAAGCATGCAGCGAGTGTTCCATCAGATGGCACTTCTACACCAGCATCTTATGGTTCACCAGAGAGGGCATCCATAGGGCACTACCCCACGGCATCTCTGGCGTCACCTCTGCCAGGCCAGCCAGCGCCCGCGTCACCTCTGCCAGGCCAGCCAGCGCCCGCGTCACCTCTGCCAGGCCAGCCAGCGCCCGCGTCACCTCTGCCAGGCCAGCCAGCGCCCGCGTCACCTCTGCCAGGCCAGCCAGCGCCCGCCAGTGCAGCTACCTGCTGGGCCTTGGTATCCACCTTATGGGATACCACTACCACAACCTGGGCATTATCCTTGGTACCCACCTTATGGGATACCACTACCACAACCTGGGCATTATCCTTGGTACCCATACCATGTGCTTCAACCTGCAGCCTACCCTGCAGCCAATACAGGAGCACCTAATTTGATGGAGATGGCCATCTCTTCATCCTATGGGATACCGAAGCCTAAATTGGTTGCATTCTCATCAGGCAAAGAGTGACTTTATTCTCCTGAAAAAAGGTCTGGACACAGTCTTAGGGCCTCACCAACATCTGACAGAGGATTATAAGTTTCAAGTTCTCCTTGACCTTGTGAAACTTCCTGCAGTTTATCAGATAGCTAAGAGGCATCTTAACAGTCCACAGCCCTACAGCGCTGCGATGCAGGCTCTGGAGCAACAGTACGGCCAGCCACAATCCCTCATACAGAGTGAGCTGAAGGCCCTCCAGCAAGCTCCAGCTGTCCGGATGGGTGATGCCCAAGCACTTGAAGATTTCAGCATAGCAGTTAGCTCACTAGTGGGAATGCTACAGTCGACAAGTGGGCCAGCCAGGTACAAGCTGCAGTGTGGTTTGCATGTTGACATCCTGCTTAGCAAACTTCCTATGAGCTACAGAGATTCCTTTGTAGAACACTGCTTGAAGCGAGGCATCATCGCCAGTGGGTCTGCTACGACTTACACTTTGATTGACCTGGCGTCCTAGCTGGAAATTAAGTCTCAAACCCTACAAATCTCAACGAGCCGCTGAAGGCATTCAGGGAGAGCCTGCACGTCGAGATACCAGGTCTTCCAAACAGACAAAAGTGAAGTCATCCACTGTGTTGCTAAACACTGCTGCTACACTGAAGGCAACTGCACCTTCCACATCGCCAAAACACAAGCGTGAGTGATTCAAGCCCTTTTGCCCATATTGCAAGTCCAACGAGCACTACCTGAGTGGATGTTCAGAATTCACCAGCATGAATACATCTCAGAAGTCAGATTGGATAAAGGAACAGAACCGCTGCTGGAGGTGTGGTAGAGGGCGTAAACCCGACAAGTGCACTCTGAAGAAGCCTTGTGTTTCCTGTGGAGAGCAGCACCTATTGACTTTGCATGAGGTCGCATCTACGCAACAGCCTGGTGTCCTTACCGTCAGCACTGTATCCACAGTTGTTTACCTGGATCAAGCAAGTCACTCACACCGAGTGATGCTCAAAGTTGTCCCTGTTCGCTTGCGCAATGGGAACAAGATCCTGGATGCCCTGCTTGATGATGGGTCTGAAAGGACGATCATACTTCCCACTGCAGTTGACAAGCTTGGCCTGAAGAGGGAGTGTGAGTTCCTAACTTTGAGAACTGTCCAGCAAGACATAGTGCACCTGAAAGGAGCCTTGGTGACACTTGAGGTATCAACCAGGTCGAACTTGGGCATCAGACACAAGCTCAAGAATGTATTCACTGCTTCAGAGCTGAGCCTTGCTGAACAGTCCTGCCCAGCTGATGTCCTGAAGAGGAAATACCACTACCTGAGGGATGTTCCAGTCAAGCCTTTCCACAAAGCTAAGCCGATGATCCTCATTGGGTTGGACAATGCACGTTTGATCACTGCCATATGTCCAGTCCGCATGGGCTCACCTGGCTCTCCTGTTGCTGTATGCACAAAGCTGTGATGGGCCATCCAAGGGCCTGTGATGTTCCTGCAACAGCCCTGTCATTAGAGTTCATGCCTACACACCACCTTCCTGTCGCCCACTCAAGAGCTACAACACAATGTGGAGAAATTATGGCAACTTGACACTCTGCCTCGTTGCAATGAGAAAGAGATCACATGCTCAAAGCAGGACAGCTCCGCACTTGCTCTGTTGGAAAGTGACACGGTATGGATCAATGTGGATAGTGTGGAGAGATACGCGACACCTTTCCTGTGGAAAAAGGACCATACCTTACTCCAAGCATCAAATTCTGCTGTGATTCCTCTCCTATGAAGGGCTGAGAGACGGCTGTTGCACAACCCTGAGCAGGCTACCATCTACAACGGAGAAATACACAAGCTGGAGACCTGGGAGGACCTCCTACTTACCACGCATCAGGCTGTTCACAGGGCAGCTTCCACACCCCCAAGCGCCTCTGAACGCATTGCAGCCAAACTGGCTCTCCTACAGAGAACAGTTAGAGAGCTTCCCAGAGGAGGTGACAGCTCTCAAAGCTGGAAAGGCCATACCAACCAATAGCCGACTGAGCTCACTCTCACCAATGCTCGACCAACTTGGACTGCTAAGAGTTGGTGGGAGGCTTCGCAAGGCTGAGGATCTAGAGGACAACACTCTTCATCCTATTGTACTATCCCCTGATCACATGGTCACACGCCTACTGATTAGAGACTATGACAATCCTCTCCTTCATCCTGGACCAGAGAGAGTCTATGCAGAGGTCCGAAGATCGTATTGGATACTGCGTGGACGTCAAGCCATCCGTAAGCATCAGAGGCAGTGTACAGAGTGTTGCAAGTGGCACAAGAAACCGGGGATTCCCCAAATGGCCGATTTACCCTCTGCACGACTTCGTTTGAATAAGCCTCCTTTCTGGTCCACAGGGGTTGATTTGTTTTGGCCCCTATGCAGTCAAACTAGGCAGAAGACAGGAGAAAAGGTGGGGCATCATATTTAAGTGCCTGACTACAAGGTGTGTCCACTTAGACCTCCTTTGCCATATGGACAGTGACTCTTTCCTCCTTGCCCTACGGAGGTTTGTAGCAAGACGGGGAAAGCCATTTGAGATTCTTTGTGACCAGGGCACTAACTTCTGAGGGGGAGACAGAACTCAAGGAAGCCTTTGCTCAACTTGAACCTTCCCTGAGGGAGCAGCTCGCTGGACAAAGCATCTCCTTCAGATACAATCCACCTCATGCACCTCATTTTGGAGGAGCGTGGGAAAGAGAGACAAAGTCTGTCAAGGCTTCTCTCCAGGTTGTGCTACGCGACCAAATTGTTCCAGAGGAGGTCCTTGCCACCGTGGAGGTGGAAGGGATTCTTAATTCAAAACCTCCTGGGCTATGTGTCATCAGATGTGGCAGACCCGGACCCGATCACACCAAACCTACTCCTTATGGGGCGGCGGGATGCCTCTCTGCCACAGGCCTTGTATGGGCCTGAAGCTCTGCTGGGACGACGACTCTACCGACACAGCCAGGTCATCGCCGACCACTTCTGGAACCAGTTCATTCGGAGATACCTTCCCAACCTTCAACTGCGACAGAAGTGGAAGGGTTCATCAGAAGACCTAAAGGTTGAACAGGTTGTCCTGGTAATGGACAGTCAGCTGCCAAGAGTTATGTGGCCAGTAAGGTCATTACTAGTGATGACGGTAAAGTCCGGACTGCTGCAGTGGACATTAAAGGTAGCACCTACCTACGACCTGTGGCCAAGCTAATTGAGTTACCTGAAATGCCCAGTGATGTAGCTGATTAATGTAGTAACTGATGGGCAGTTAATTTATGTTGTTTACAAATTTACTAAGTAAATTTGGGGGCGGCTGTATAAAATTCCCTGCCTTCTTCTGTGTAAATTCCTGTTCTATGTAAAATACTTTTGCCTTTTAAGAAAATGCGGCACCGCCCCTTTAAGGAGCTGCGTTATATAAACAGGCACTGACGGTTCTCTTTCATGCCATTGCATTCTAGGAGTCTCATGTCTCGTTTGAAGGTCTCTTGGTGCTGTTGTGCGTAAATGTAAGTGCCCTTATTTTCCTTGTTAAACTTTTTGTTTGTATAGCCATTTATAAGTTTGTATTTCAGCCAGACAATCTTTCTTTGCCATTTGAAAATGTCTAGCATGTTCTGGGACTCAGCAATATTGTGTTAGCAATCCGACACCGTGTTTTATGTTTGCACATAATGGAGATAAGGCAGTATGAATTTCCTATGTTTTATGACATTTTAGTACTGTTAATCACCATATCTTTATTACTGTGTGTTCAGTACATTTCTTGCAATTATTACCTTCAAATAGTGTTAAATAGGACATGTTTGTTATGGGAATAACTTTAGCATTCTCATGTTAAGTATTTTCCCTTTATTTCTTTCTTTGTCTTAGAAACCACAACTTTTGTCACAACACAACTTCAGAACCTTTGACACAGATGATTATATGCACAGAGACAATTAATAAATGGCAAGATACAACCTCTAGAACAGCTGCGTTCTTTCTGACTGAAGAATTAGGCCAGCAGGTGTACGACCAGTACTTTCCTCATTATATCCTACAACCCCAATAACAAAAAAGTTGGGACAAAGTACAAATTGTAAATAAAAACGGAATGCAATAATGTACAAATCTCAAACCGATATTGTATTCACAATAGAACATAGACAACATATCAAATGTCGAAAGTGAGACATTTTGAAATTTCATGCCAAATATTGGCTCATTTGAAATTTCATGACAGCAACACATCTCAAAAGTTGGGACAGTGGCAATAAGAGGCTGGAAAAGTTAAAGGTACAAAAAAGGAACAGCTGGAGGACCAAATTGCAACTCATTAGGTCAATTGGCAATAGGTCATTAACATGACTGGTATAAAAAGCATCTTGGAGTGGCAGCAGCTCTCAGAAGTAAAGATGGGAAGAGGATCACAAATCCCCCTAATTCTGCACCGACAAATAGTGGAGCAATATCAGAAAGGAGTTCGACAGTGTAAAATTGCAAAGAGTTTGAACATATCATCTACAGTGCATAATATCAAAAGATTCAGAGAATCTGGAAGAATCTCTGTGCGTAAGGGTCAAGGCCGGAAAACCATACTAGGTGCCCGTGATCTTCGGGCCCTTAGACGGCACTGCATCACATACAGGCATGCTTCTGTATTGGAAATCACAAAATGGGCTCAGGAATATTTCCAGAGAACATTATCTGTGAACACAATTCACCGTGCCATCCGCCATTGCCAGCTAAAACTCTATAGTTCAAAGAAGAAGCCGTATCTAAACATGATCCAGAAGCGCAGACGTCTTCTCTGGGCCAAGGCTCATTTAAAATGGACTGTGGCAAAGTGGAAAACTGTTCTGTGGTCAGACGAATCAAAATGTGAAGTTCTTTATGGAAATCAGGGATGCCGTGTCCTTCCGACTAAAGAGGAGAAGGACGACCCAAGTTGTTATCAGCGCTCAGTTCAGAAGCCTGCATCTCTGATGGTATGGGGTTGCATTTGTTTGTGTGTGTGGGGGGCATGGGCAGCTTACTCATCTGGAAAAACACCATCAATGCTGAAAGGTATATCCAGGTTCGAGAGCAACATATGCTCCCATCCAGAGGACGTCTCTTTCAGGGAAGACCTTGCATTTTCCAACATGACAATGCCAAACCACATACTGCATCAATTACAGCATCATGGCTGCGTAGAAGGGTCCGGGTACTGAACTGGCCAGCCTGCAGTCCAGATTTTTTATCCATAGAAAATATTTGGCGCATCATAAAACGGAAGATACGACAAAAAAGACCTAAGACAGTTGAGCAACTAGAATCCTACATTAGACAAGAATGGGTTAACATTCCTATCCCTAAACTTGAGCAACTTGTCTCCTCAGTCCCCAGACGTTTTACAGACTGTTGTAAAGAGAAGGGGGGGATGTCTCAAAGTGGTAAACATGGCCTTGTCCCAACTTTTGAGATGTATTGCTGTCATGAAATTTAAAATCACCTAATTTTTCTCTTTACATGATACATTTTCTGAGTTTAAACATTTGATATGTCATCTATGTTCTATTCTGAATAAAATATGGAATTTTGAAACTTCCACATTGCATTCCATTTTTATTTACAATTTGTACTTTGTCCCAACTTTTTTGGAATCGGGGTTGTACCTAAGGCGAGGTCGACCTTGATCCATCTTTGAGAACACTATGGAGAATGCACCGAGGTAGGTGAGATTTTGGCATTCTGTGGACATGCCCAGCCCACTTGAGTCTAATGGATTTCAGGATGCATGATGGAGGGCTGGAACCTGTGATGCGAAAAAGGTCCTCGTTGGTAATCTTGTCTTTCCAAGTGACACCAAGTATAGATCTTAAAGATCTTGTGTGAAAAGCACTGAGTCGCTGTTCTTGATGGCGATAAGTTGTCCAGCACGAAGAGCCGTACAGAAGTATGCTCAAAACACAAGCTTCGTATACTCTTTTGGTCTTGATGGTAAGTTTCCTATTTCTAAATAGAACATAGTTCTATTTAAATAGCTTTTTTTAGTTCTATTTAATAACCATTTCTAAATAGAACATAGTTCTAGAACAGTGATAATTGACGGCCACCAAGGTTAGAGCGTGTGAGATGGGATGCTCTCTGTCACTAACAGAGAGAAACATATATCTTTTTCCGCTGAAGGCGCTTATCGCTCTGAACGGTGGAGCTGATAGGATTTAATAATAATCTATATTCTTTTGATCCCGTGAGGGGAAATTTAGTCTCTGCATTTAAATTGGAATTAGTGAAATATACAGCACACTCGTGGGCATTTAAGCCATGGTCTACTGGTCAGGAATCGAACCAGCAACCCTTCGGTGGCTAGCCCAAAGCCCTAACCAGTAGGCCACGGCTGCTTTAAGTTTTAAAATTTGGTGCTGCCAGCGTAAAAAAACAATAAAACCACACATTTGGTGGACACGGGCCCTAATCAAATTTGACTAAATTAGCTACTATATTGGCTAAGAGATGGCTTTCTTGTCGATACAAACAGCAGACAGGCTTTCTGTCAAAAAAGATGCCAAATGTATGTTTTAGGCTACATTATTCTGGATAACAATGAAAGATATTCACTAGCATCTGTAGCAAATTGTATCATTCATTATTTCTTTTCATTGTGTTCTAGGTTAGACAAGAAAAAGGGCATAAACATAGGCAACACCTATATCAACAGAAAGCAAGCCAGAGTGTTTATTAAACACATAGCTGCAGTCTAGAGGGCAACCCTACGGTCCAAGGTGGCAGAGGCCAAATTTCTGTCAGTCTTGTCAGATGGGTCAACAGACTCAGCTGTCCTGGAGCAGGAGATTGTGTATACATGGTTCTGTAATGGAGGAAAGGTAGAGGTCCACTTTGCTGGCATCCAGGATGTGGAGAAGGCAGATGGAGAGGGTATAGGCCAAGCCATAGATGCTATGATGCAGAGGGTCAGTGAAGAGTGGCAGACAAAGTTGGTGGGCTGTTGTACTGATGGAGCCTCTGTAATGACAGGGGCACACAAGGGAGTTGTCGCCAGGCTGAGGGGGACCAATAAACGTCCTTGGGATGCACTGTATGGCCCATCAGCTAGAGCTAGCTTTCAAGGACGCAGTCCAGAAGTGTGCTTTGGCCAGACAACTTGAAGATCATTTGTCAGGCCTCAATAAATTTTATCGTTAAAGTGCACAAAATAGGGCCAACCTTAAGCGCTGCTTCTCAATGATGGGCCAGACACCCCTCATACCCACCAGGGTTGGTGGCACCAGGTGGGTTTCCCACCTCCTCAGGGCTGTGGATCAGTACCTTAGAGGCTATAAAGGAGTAACAAGTCACCTAGAGGAGATACAGTAAATTATACTGTAGAGCAGATTTTTTAAAAAAAAATAGCCCAGGTATCTGTGATGCATAGGCCCAGTGAAATGTAATGACTGACTTTTTTTTTTTTTTCCCCAAAAGCTCAGTGAACTAAAACTCCTGCTTGACTTAATTTTGTGCATAGGTTAAGTTATCCAATGTGGGAGGTGTAAAAGCAACACAACAGAACAAAGCGTGTGGCTACTTAAAAACCTGCCGGGACCCAGTAGCTCTCATGTTCTGCAACTTCATGCATGATTGCCTGACTCAACTCAGTTGCCTCTCCAAGACAGTTCAAGCATCAGATGTCACAGTAGCTGAAGTCCACAACTGCCTGGCCACCACCCAGACTATACTCACAAAATATAAAACTAGGTAAGTAGGATAACATCCAAGAAATAACTGAAAATGTGTCTATTTGTTATGTATTTACTAAATATCTTGCCTAATATGACCTCTGTGCCACAGGTCTAGCCCCAAGCTGAAAGCTTACGTGGACCAGCATGAGTGATGACAACACTGTAGACTGTGTCATGAGGGCAAAGTCATTGCTACTGGACAAGCTCTGCCAGAGTCTCCAAACAAGATTTTCTGATATGAGCATGAGCATCCTCCAGGCTACTGAGTTGGTTAATCTAAAGAGTTGGCCCGATGCAGAGAATTCTGAAGGTATGGAGAGAATTACAAAATATAATTTATTCAGAGATTCTTGAAAGCATATCACTTCATACAAAGTATCAGTATTCTATATGTCTATTCTATCTGTTTCTCCAGAATTTGGTGAATCTGAAGTGGAGGTATTGACAGGTCACTTCCAAGATGTCCTCACATCCTCCGGGGTTGCAGTTGACCATATCCCTGACCAGTGGACTGTGCTGAAGACACACCTCTATGAGACGGGAGAGTTTTGGCAGAAGACCTGGCCAGAGATCAACAGAACTTTGAAACACCGGTGTCCTGACATGCTGAGCTTGATTGACCTCATTCTCACTCTACCAGCATTGACAGCAGACTGCGAAAGAGGGTTCAGTCAGATGAAGCTGGCCAAGACTGACTGGAGGTCCCGACTTACAACATCTAGTCTCTGTGACCTACTGGTCGTCCAGCTCTCAAGCCCATCCATAGATGACTTTGACCCCAACCCTGCTGTCCAACTGTGGCATCAGGCCAGTATCCGCACTCAACGACCAGACTTCATGGAGGGGAGGAGGAGCACTCAAGATTGTTCCTCATCTGATTCCTCAGAATCTGATTCTGATGAGGATTGACTGTATGTCTATATAGTTTGGTTTTATGGTTTGTTTGTTACTGTCACCTTTAATTTAGTCAGCATGCTTGAACATGGTATGTTTTGTCAATGTTCATATTTTCCTTGAGGCTTAAAATATTTAAATGCTTAAAATCTTAACTTTAATAAACATGACTTAACATGGTAGATCCTTGTGTATTGTTTTTCATAGGCAGTTAGAGTGAAACATTTGCAAGTGGGTCATTGAGGTTGATGGATAATTGTTCTGTCATACTGTAGTAAGGACTAGGGGTTGGGGAGCAGGCTTTTCTATAAAGTAACTTGGATGATATGATACAATTTGTTTTCTTTGTATGAGTCTAGAGCAGGGCGGCACGGTGGTGTAGTGGTTAGCGCTGTCGCCTCACAGCAAGAAGGTCCAGGTTTGAGCCCCGTGGCCGGCGAGGGCCTTTCTGTGCAGAGTTTGCATGTTCTCCCTGTGTCTGTGTGGGTTTCCTCCGGGTGCTCCGGTTTCCCCCACAGTCCAAAGACATGCAGGTTAGGTTAACTGGTGACTCTAAATTGACCGTAGGTGTGAATGTGAGTGTGAATGGTTGTATGTGTCAGCCCTGTGATGACCTGGTGACTTGTCCTGGGTGTACCCCGCCTTTCGCCCGTAGTCAGCTGGGATAGGCTCCAGCTTGCCTGCGACCCTGTAGAACAGGATAAAGTGGCTAGAGATGATATGAATGAGTCTAGAGCAGTTGAATGCAGTTGGCTCTTCCATTATTGCTGTTTCTTCCATGTTTTTTTGATGTGTTCTAGAAACGGCACTAAAAATTAGCTTCAAAGCCACAAAATGCAACTTTGATGGAAAAAAATATATATATATATATATAATAAAAAATAAATTGCTTACCTCTCTTCACGTCGAAAGAAGGAGGAAAGTTTCGCTTGTTTTGACATGGCGAATTATTAACACGAGGAAATACTCATAATTCGTAACTAAAAAGACTGGAGCTACACTGGCAGCTTGCCTATGCTTTCTAGTGCGATCGTGTTGCACTTGCGCAGAACGGTGTCAGTCCTGTGCGCCTTGGCTTGTGCACCTGAAGGTGTGCCTTGGGCTGTGCGCGCACCTAACGAGCTCTGGCACGTGTGCTGTTAACAAAGAACACCTGTCTTTTAATCAATGAACTATGTTTGGGCTATTTAAGGACCGCACCCATGCAAGGACGATGCGAAATATTACACTGCGTCTAGTGTGCCTTACTGAGCCTTGTTTCCTGTCCCTGTTGACTGCCTGGTTTTTCGACTCCTGTTTCTCGTCCCTTGATCTTGTATAGTTTTACCTCTGATATTCTGTCCGCGCCTCGATTGACCTCCTGCCTGTTTCCTCGATTATGACTTTGCTTGCCGCTTCGGACTGTTTACCTGTTGTGTGCATTTCATGCACTTTATGCTCATATCACACTGTATTATTTAACATATCTGCATTTACATCCGCCTCTCCTGCACACACTCTGACAAACTGGGTTTTTGCACCCAAACCACAGGAAGTCCATACAAGGTTATAGAAACCCTAATGAGGCTGATATGACAATCTAGTTTTTAAAAAAAAAAAAAAAGTCAGAAAAATTACAGTGGGCACTTTTCTAATATTCTTATGCAGCTACTGAAAAAATATATGGTCCGACAAAGGGGGGGGGTCACAGGCACCCCAGGACCCCCCCCCCCCCCCCCCCCCCCCACTATGCCCCTGATGTCCATTAAGAGTCCCCTTCCGACACTCAGCCCGGATACTCAATCCTGCGCTGCGAGGAAAGCAACTGCCGCGTCTGGCGAAGTGAAGGTGTGGGACCTGTTGTTTGCGGAGACTTTAAGGGTCACTGGATACAGCATGGAATATGACATCCCCCACTCTTGGAACTGTTTATTCACTGTGTCAAACTTCCTACGCTGCTGAAGCATGTCTTGAGAAAGATCCTGGAAGAAAGAGATCCTGTTGCCTTGCCATTCAATTCTCCTCTTCTCGCGGGCAGCCTGAAGAACTGTTTCCCTGGTGCTGAATCTCAAGAAGCAGGCCAAGATATGATGGCTGCGACCATCGTCACGCTTCGGACCTACACGATGAACTTGTTCCAGCTCAAAACCCACATCCACGTCAAGGTCCAGTTTTTCAGTTAGTATTGTAAGTACAAAACCACATAAATCCTGTTTCTCTGCATTTTCAGGAATGCCTGTCACACAAACGTTATTCTGTCTCCCTGCATCTTCTAAGTATGTAACTTTATCCTGGAGCTTTTTCAAGTTTAATATAGCGGAGTCTATGCTAGCCTCTCGGCTGTTGTTGGCGTCCTCTAGATCCGAAATCCTGGCTTCTGCCTCCGTCATCCATGCTCCAAGTTGCTCCACAATGGTTTGTAGTGTTTCCAGGCTTGTTTTCATGCTGCACACATCTGCCGCTATTCCTTGCAAGATACTTTTGATGCTGGCAAGTTCAGTTTTGGTGTGGTCAGGTGTGGCTAAGCTCGCATTATGGTCTTGGGCCTCCATCTTGTCTTCTATCGAGTTCTTTTTTTTTTTGGGTGTCTTGATGAGCGAGAAGGATTTTGCTTCAGGTCTTGTGACATTTGTTAATAGCACTTTGTGAAACTATTTTAATGAAGTTTAGTTCAGTTATGTGGCTATGGCATAGGGATACGGTAGCTGAGCAGAGCCAAAAGCTATGCGGTCATGCTGGTGTCTCGCCTCACCGGAAGTCTGTGACCCACCTTCTCTTGAGATTCAGTTCATGTATAGATGTCCTGACATTTTTCCTTTAGAATTCGCTGGTATAATTTAGAATTCATTGTTCCATCAATGATGGCAAGCCGTCCTGGCCCAGATGCAGCAAAACAGGCCCAAACCATGATACTACCACCACCATGTTTCACAGATGGGATAAGGTTCCTATGCTGGAATGCAGTGTTTTTTCCTTTCTCCAAACATGACGCTTCTCATTTAAACCAAAAAGTTCTATTTTGGTCTCATCTGTCCACAAAACATTTTTCCAATAGCCTTCTGGCTTGTCCACATGATCTTTTAGCAAACTGCAGATGAGCAGCAATGTTCTTTTTGGAGAGCAGTGGCTTTCTCCTTGCAACCCTGCCATGCACACGATTGTTGTTTAGTGTTCTCCTGATGGTGGACTCATGAACATTAACATTTAGCCAATGTGAGAGAGGCCTTCAGTTGCTTAGAAGTTACCCTGGGGTCCTTTGTGACCTCACTGACTATTACATGCCTTGCTCTTGGAGTGATCTTTGTTGGTCGACCACTCCTGGGGAGGGTAACCATGGTCTTGAATTTCCTCCACTTGTACCCAATCTGTCTGACTGTGGATTGGTGGAGTCCAAACTCTTTACAGATGGTTTTGTAACCTTTTCCAGCCTGATGAGCATCAACAACGCTTTTTCTGAGGTCCTCAGAAATCTCTTTTGTTCATGCCATAATACACTTCCACAACCATATGTTGTGAAGATCAGACTTTGATAGATCCCTGTTCTTTAAATAAAACAGGGTGCCCACTCACACCTGATTATCCCATATATTGAAAACACCTGACTCTAATTTCACCTTCAAATTACGGTAACTGCTAATTCGAGAGGTTCACATACTTTTGCAACTCACATATGTAATATTGGATCATTTTCCTCAATAAATAAATGACCAAGTACAATATTTTGTCTCATTTGTTTAATTGGATTCTCTTTATTTAATTTTGGGACTTGTGTGAAAATCTGATGTTGTTTTAGGTCATATTTATGCAGAAATGTAGAAAATTCTAAAGGGTTCACAAACTTTCAAGCACCACTGTAAGTATGTATCTTCTGGAAGACATGGATCATAGACTTATAATTTTACCTTACTCCTTTCATTTGTACTTTGTTTAATTTGACTATAATCATTGGAAGATAGAGAGGGAGAGAAGGAAGGGGATTATGGAGAAAGAAAGGATCAGGTTTCTTGAAAGGAAGTGATTGGGGGAGCCACGACTGCAGGTTGATGTAACAAATCCCGGTTGATTGCTGTTGATCTGGCGGTTGATCCAGTCTTGGTACTGAGACACTCTGGCATACACAGTAGGAAAAACAGCTGAACCGCATTTCTTGCCAAAGCTCACAATCCCAGCCTGAACCCAGGTTCCATTGCACTTGAGCACCAGTGGACCTCCAGAATCACCCTGCATGGATAACACGCTGTTATCTACTACATGTCTGCTCTTCCACCACATAGCATTGTACCATGTCCCAAATTAATATGGCAGGTTTTAGATTTCTTACGTTGCATGCGCTTTTTTCTCCCTCAGCAGCACAAATCATATTGTCTGTGATAGAACCAGATCCATATGCTTTTGCACAGTCAGTCCTACTGACAACCGACACCTGCGCCTCCTGCAGGGTTTTAGGGGAGGGCAGACTCTCTGTGAACACACATGATTGAGTTTTACCAGCATGCTTCTGCATAAAGCAAAAAGCTCAAAAATCACTGCTCAATAACACTGCTCAAAAATCCAGCTTGGTCTGACCATCTACCAGCAACAAAAACACAGGCCAAGCCAATCAAATTGTATATCCTCTATATCCTCTTTGCCTGGCTGATAAGTATTTTCTAGCTTCTTTATTACATGAGTAATTTAATAAGTGTTTGAGTTTTTCTAATTGCCTCAGTGTTGTATTATGTTCTTGAACTTTTCTGTGATGTTGCATTTGTAGCAGTAGTTCAGAAACAGGTAAAGATGGTGGACTGGTTTGGATTGTTTGGGCTGGTCAAACTAAATTGGATTTTTCAGCAGGGAAGGATGTTCCAAAACAAGGAATGAGTAATTTCTTTCCAGATTTTATTTTCAAATAAACTTGATACATTGAAATAAACTAATTAAACATTGCAGCCTGCTTTGTGTGACTATGTGTCACTCACCATCAGAACTAATGCGACCCCATCCTGTGACCCAGACATTAGAACCACCAGGAAAAAAGCTGTTGCTTGCTGCAAGGCACACCGGCATGACATAATTATTGAAGGTTACTGAAGAGGAGAGCTGGACGAGTGCAATATCATTGTTAATTGTGGTACTGTTATAGTTTTCGTGGTTGATAATCTTAAGAACAGTTTTTTTCTGCATATTCGGGTTCGTGCCCTCCAGGCTCTCCATTCCTAGAAAGATTGTGATGTCACCTGCAGTAATACTGGAAGTAAAAGGAAGAGACATTGAGACCAAGTTATTTATTTATTTTATTTCCTAATTTGTCACTCCTCATCCCTTATTTCCTAATGTTTTATATTTACAACAAACAGTAATAACCTGCTGACAGTAAAGTATGAGATATAGTTGTGGTCAGAAGTTTACATACAGTGACATGAATGTCATCTTGGATATGACTGTCATGGCAATCTTTGGGCTTTCAATAATTTCTTTGAACTGTTTTTTTTCTGTGGCAGAATGATTGTACAGCATACATCTTTAATTAAAAAAACACTAGAATTTGGTGTACAAGTTTTAATTTTCTTTGGGTTTTCTGAAATCAACACAGGGTCAAAATTACATATACAGGGTAAAAAAATTTTACATACACTCACATTATTAATTTAGAGGTGCTTCCAAAAAACTTCCAAAATGTCTCTTATCTTGCCAAGGCTGAGGTCTCTTAACTTCCTGTTAGTGATTGATTGACTACAGCTGGTAGCTTCTCCGTGCCTTCATAAAAGGGGTTTGTTTACAGCACTCATTGGCTTGACCAACATAGTAAAATGGGAAAGTCCAAGGAGCTCAGTGCAGATCTGAGAAAGAGGATCGCAGATATACACAACTCTGGAATGTCTCTTGGAGCCATTTCTAAATTGCAGATTCCAAGATCAGTTCAAACAATTCTATCCAAGTTATTGTGAGGTGTAGTCACTTTGCCAAGCTACTTTGCTTCAAGAAAACCCAAACTGTCACCCTCAGCTGAAAGGAAATTGGTTTGGATGGTCAGGAACCACCATGGCACAACCCTGCCATAAACTGGAAGCTGATGGATTACTGTCTACAGTTGAGATCACCACGGACTAAGAGACTGCTATCCAAAAAATGACCCCCTGCTCCAAAATTGACACCTTCAAGCTTAACTGAAGTTTGAAGCTGACCACACAGACAAAGAAAAAATCCTTCTGGAGTATAGCTGTATGGTCAGATGAGACAAAAATTGAGTTGTTTGGCCACAATGACCACCATGTACAGAGGGACACTGTACCAACTGGTGGTGGTGGTAGGATCATCTTGCTCTGGGGCTGTTTTGCTGCCA
Source organism: Neoarius graeffei (assembly GCF_027579695.1). Taxonomy (NCBI): domain Eukaryota; kingdom Metazoa; phylum Chordata; class Actinopteri; order Siluriformes; family Ariidae; genus Neoarius; species Neoarius graeffei. The sequence goes on along the minus strand of NC_083588.1, from coordinate 48,334,111 downwards.
GTAGAACTGGTTCATAGCACAAAGTGGATGGAATAATGAAGAAGGAGGACTACCTCAGAATTCTTCAGCATAAACCATCAGAAACTTGAACACAACTTGGGACATGGGAGTTACAACAGGACAATGAACCTGAACATGCATCAGAGCTGGTTGTGGAGGATAAAGCAGGCTAACATTAAGCTTAAAATAAGTCCTGACTTCAACCCTATTGAATATATATATGGACCGTACTTATAAGTTGAGTCCATGCCAAGAGAAGAAAAAAAATTTAATTGAACACTACCAGTTCTACCATGAAGAGTTGTGAAATATCCAACCAGAATTCTGCCAGAAGCTTGTTCATGGTAAATAAAAATGTTTGGTCAAGGTGAATCTTGCAAAGAGACATTTTACCCAAATATTAGGTGTGCTGTATGTAATTATTGACCCTGTATGTATAATTTTGACCCGTGTGTTGATTTCAGAAAATCCAAAGAAAATTAAAACTTGTGCACCAAATTCTAGTGTTTTTTTTTTATTAACAATGTATACTGTACATTCTGCCACAGAAAAAGAACAGTTCAAAGAAATTACTGAAAGCCCAAATATTGCCATGATATTCATATCCATGATGACATTCATGTCACTGTATGTAAACTTCTGACCACAACTGTATCTTATGTGTTGTACTCTATGAAAACGCATATTCTTATTGTGTGGTTATTTTAGACTTTCTCAAGCATAACTCCTTATATACCTTTGGAAACAGTGAGCAGCTGATAAGACCCAGTTCTTATTGATCAGGCTGCCACCACAGAAATGGTGGCCTTCTGTCTGAACGCTAACCTGCCAAGGCCAAGCACCGGCAGGAGCATCATCACCACCCACAATCTTGGTGTTCAGTGGAGGTCGACCACACACTGGTAGAAAAGAGGGAGGTTTTGAATAATGTGTGACAAATGGAATAATATGATAACAGGATAAATAAATCCACATGTTAAGACATAACGTGAAAATAAATGAGTTGAGGGGTTAAATCACAAACCAAACATAAGTAAATTCTGAGAACACTGTATATGAAAAATATACATACAATTGTTCATCACAATACATTTTTACATATGAAAATGAATAAAGTGTGGGGGGGGGTGTCACACGCACTGGAATACACGGATGGCACAGTGGTGTAGCGGTTAGCACAGGCACATCACAGCAAGAAGGTTCTGGGTTCAAACCCAGCGGCTGGTGAAAGCCTTTCTGTGTGGAGTTTGCATGTTCTCCCCATGTCTGTGTGGGTTTCCTCTGGGTGCTCTGGTTTCCCCCACAGTCCAAGGATATGTGGTTAGGTTAATATGGGATGGCCTTGGGCTGAGGTGCCCTTGAGTGAGGCAACTAACTCCCAACTGCTCCCTGGGCACTGTTAGCATGGCTGCCCACTTTTCTGGGTATGTGTGTGTTCACTGCTTCAGATGGGTTAAATGCAGAGAGGAAAATTTCACAAGTGTGTGATGAATAAAGTTGTGCTTTTGCTTATAGAAATATGATGTGAATAATGATTATTAACATACAAAGTTCATGTGACTTTTCTGTCAGGGTAAAGCTGTCTATAGTTTATTTTAGAGTGAATTAAAGGCTGATGTTAAAATCTGGTGAAAGAGGGTGTTGCAATCAGTGAACGTTTGCTGTGAGCTGAAATCATTTTTTTTAGCCCTCCTCTGGGTCTCTTATCTACCAGAGAGAAAGCAAAAGAAAGCAGCTCACTTGGGTTCACTCAGATACCATGTCATTGCAAACCTGTTAGTTAACAATCCGGTAAATTTATGTACTCTTTGTTTTCGAAACAAAGCACTATTGTAATGTTGTTTGAATCAAGAACTTACCATCCAGCTGGCCAAGTGAGCCTAATGGAAAAGAAAGAGAGAAACGCAATGCTTTATACAACATCAACAATGTCAGAAAGCTTTTCCACTGTATTTTTGATTTCTAAACACAGCATAAGACAACATGCAGATTATATATTTTTTTTAAATCCAGAGAAACGTGTATTACAAGATATGTTTAAGATTGAGGATATTATTGCTTCAACCAAAACATTGAAATATCTGATAAGAATTGTGAACAAGCCAAACTGAAAAGAGGAAAGAAGCTCCAGATCAGTTCAAATGTCTGAAATGTCTGGAAGTTTTCCTTCAGTCGCGACCTTCCTGTCTTAAGTGTATGTTAAAGGTATGAGACACTGCAAAAATGACATCTTCTCAAATGAATATGTCAATTCTGGTTTGATTTATCTAATATTCTTTATTACAAGATTACAATTAAGCAAATAACCAGTGGACAGGGTGAGGAGCTTCAAATAACTTGGTGTCCAGCTCACTGAGGACCTTTCATGGACAAACCATTGAGACAATCTTACAGTGACGGCATGGCAGTGCCTAAGATAAGATAAGATAAAACTTTATTTAATCCCAGCAGCCAAAGAATAGATCAGACAAAGATAAGGATAAAAATATATAGAACTACTACCTAAAAAAGTAGTAAAAGATGAAAACAATAAATAAATCGATTAATAAATCAATAATTTACACATTTTGGATTACTACATGCATCCCCCTGCATGTAGTAGATCCTGGCTTATGATATATCCAATATAAATATGATATACACAACCAGAGATATGATATGCACAGTTGAACATGAGACATGATATACATACACAGTCACATCCATCGTAAAAAGCCTGATAAAAAGCCTAATATATAGCAGTACAGTATTTCATAACAGCAGTGTTATACAATCTAATAGCAGATGGAATAAAAGACCTACGATAGCATTCCCTTTTACACGCTGGATGAAGTAGTCTACTACTAAAAGAACTGCTAAGTGCAGTCACTGTCTGATAAAGGGGGTGAGAGGAGTTGGCCATAATGGATGCCAGCTTATCCAACATCCTTCTCTCACCAACCACCTCAACTGTGTCCAGGGAGCCCCCAAGAACAGAGCCTGCAGTCCTGACCAACTTGTTCAGTCTTTTCCTGTCCCTCTCTGTGCTACCACTGCCCCAACAGATAATGGCATAGAACACTACTGACGCCACTACTGTATCGTAGAACGTCTTTAGTAGTGACCTGCACACACCAAAGGACCTCAGTCTCCTCAATAGGTGGAGGCGACTCTGTCCCTTCTTATACAGGGCATCAGTGTTGTGTGACCAATCCAGTTTGTTATTCAGGTGGACGCCAAGGTATTTATAGACTAACACAAATTCAATGTTCTCCCCCTGAATGCACACTGGTACAGGGGATGGCGCCTTCCGGCGAAAGTCCACCACCATCTCCTTTGTCTTCCCAGTGTTCAACTGAAGATGGTTCTTGTCACACCATTCAACAAAATTGGCAATGACCTCCCTGTATTCCCCATCATTCCCCTCTGTTAGTCATCAGAGAATTTCTGGAGATGGCAGGTATGTGTGTTGTATCTGAAATCTGATGTATAAAGGGTGAAGAGAAAGGGGGACAGTACTGTACCCTGTGGAGCCCCTGTACTGCAGACCACCACCTCAGACTCACAGTCATGCAGTTTCACATACTGTGGCCTGTTTGTAAGGTAGTCAGAGATCCATGTAGTCAGATGGCAGTTGACCCCTGCTCCTTCCAGTTTGGCCTTCAGCAGTGCTGGTTGGATTGTATTAAAAGCACTAGAAAAGTCAAAAAACATGATTCTCACAGAACATCCCGTATTCTCCAGGTGGGAGAGTGACCTGTGGTGAAGCAAGATGATTGCATCCTCCACACCAACACCCTGGTGATATGCAAACTGGAGGGGATCCAGCTCACCATTCACTAGGTATCGCAGATGGTTTAGAACAGTCCTCTCCAAGGTCTTCATTAGATGTGATGTCAGGGCTACTGGCCTGAAATGGTTGGGCTCCCTAGGATGCGTTGTCTTGGAGACAGGGACTATGCAGGATGTCTTCCACAGCGTTGGAACTTTCCCCAGCCTTAGGCTCAGATTAAAAATGTGCATGAAGACCCTGCAAAGTTGATCTGCACAGTCTCTGAGCGGCCTGGAGCTAATGCCATCAGGACCAGTAGCCTTCCTCATCTTCAACGTCTTAAGCTCTGCTCTCACCTGCTCATCAGTAATGGAGAGACTAAGGGGAGGTAGACCTGTGATGACATCGCTAGTTACTGAAGAGACAGGGGGATGCTCTGACTGCCCAGATGAGGATTGGAGGGTAATGGAGTTAAAAGAGAGAGGCTCTGCTGATGACGATGAGGGGCTAATAATGGATAGAGGGGGGAGGGGGAGTGGGCTTTGGTAAGCAGGGCCATGGATGGTAGTGAGGGTGGCGACATCAAAGCGGTTAAAATACAGATTTAATGTATTTGCCCACTGCTTATCACCTGCCTCTGGGCCCTTTCCCTTATCTTTGCCATGGCCAGAGATCGCTTTCAGGCCCCTCCAAACCTCCCTTGCATTTTTCCTCTGGAGGCACTCCTCAAGCTTCCTCTTGTAGGTGTCTTTCCCCTTCCTTATTACCCCTTTTAACTCTTTCTGTACTCTCCTCAATTCCTCTTTGTCTCCAGATTTAAACACCCTCTTTTTCTCAGTGAGTAGGGCCTTCAGTTCAGGGGTAACCCAGGGCTTATTATTTGCAAAGCATTTCACTTTTTTTAAGGGAGCTACAATGTCCATATAAAACTTCATATAGTCTGTAGCACAATGTGTAATATTGCCATTTTCCTCATCATCAGGATTGCACAGAACTTCCCATTCTGTCTTCTCAAAACAGTCTCTTAAAATCTCAGAGTTATCTTTAGTCTATTTCCTCACATACGGTATCTATATGTTGGTGGTTGTCTTTTCACTAAGGGTATGTAGTCAGGGAGAAGATGGACAAGATTGTGGTCTGAACAACCCAATGGGGAAAGGGGTAATGCTCTATATGCTTCCTTAATGTTAGCATAAGTCCAAAGTTCTATCATCCCTCGTTTTACAGTCTACATACTGTGTAAATGTAGGGAGAGTGGCTGTCAAAGGGGCATGGTTAAAGTCCCCAGAGATGAGGAGGAGGGCTTGAGGGTGAGATTTTTGTAACCGGGATACTACAGTGAGTAGAAAGTCACAGGCTGACGGGGGAATATACACACAGCTATGACAATAACATGCGTAAATTCTCTTGAAATTTGAAAAGGTCTGATACTAACTGCTAGAACTTCAATGTTTGGGGTGCAGCATTGTTCTTTAACTCTAACGTGATATGGGTTACACCATTTGTTGTTCACATATATCGCAAGCCCCCCTACCACTGGGATCATAAATCTATCCCAGGGGAGCACCTTTGTGCTGTGCAGTGCTAGCAACTGTTCTCGTTCGTAAACAATGGAGTCATGACCGAATGGGCCTGCTGATATAACATTAAAAAGTCCCAGAAAGAGCAACAGGCATATCACTAGTCTCAAAAGTTGTGTATTCATAACCGCACGTCTCCGACTTAAAAATGCAAAATATAAAAAAAAAACACGGAAAGTCCTAGAAAACAGACTTAAGCAGAGGAAAGAATAAGGGCTGTTGTGACAGGCTGCCACCCACGTGGCGCCATCAGAGGAGACGAGTGGTATGCAAAAGTTTGGGCACTCCTGGTCAAAATTGCTGTTACTATGAACAGTTAAGCAAGTTGAAGATGAAATGATCTCCAAAAGGCATAAAGTTAAAGATGACTCATTCCCTTTATATTTTAAGCAAAAACAATTTTTAATTTTCATCTTTTATATTTTCAAAATGACAAAAAAGGAAAAGAGCCCGAAGCAAATTTTTGAGCACCCTGCATGGTTAGTACCTAGTAACACCCCCTTCGGCAAGTATCACAGCTTGTAAACACTTTTTGTAGCCAGCTAATAATCTTTCAGTTCTTTCCTAGGGGATTTTCACATATTCGTCCTTGCAAAAGGCTTCCAGTTCTACAGGTTTCTTGGGCTGTCTTGCATGCACTGCTCTTTTGAGATCTATCCACAGATTTTCAATGATGTTTAGGTCAGGGGATTGTGAGGGCCAGGGCAAAACCTTCAGCTTGTGCCTCTTGAGGTATTCCATTGTAGATTTTGAGGTGTGTTTTGGATCATCATCTTATTGTAGGACCCATCCTCTTTTTAACTTCAACTTTTTTACAGATGGTGTGATGTTTGCTTCCAGAATTTGCTGGTATTTATTCGAATCCATTCTTCCCTCGACCAATGAAATGTGCCCTGTGCCACTGGCTGCAACACAACCCCAAAGCATGATCAATCCACACCCATGCTTCAGAGTTGGAGAGGTGTTCTTTTCCTGGAATTTGGCACCCTTTTTTTCTCCAAACATACCTTTGCACATTGTAGCCAAAAAGTTATATTTTGATTTCATCTGTCCACAGGGCTTGTTTCCAAAATGCATCAGGCTTGCTTAGATGTTCATTTGCAAACTTCAGATGATGAATTTTGTGGCTAGGATGCAGGAAAGGTTTTCTTCTGATGACTCTTCCATGAAGGTCATATTTGTTCAGATGTCGCTGCATAGTAGAACAGTGCACCACCACTCCAGGGTCTGCTCAATCTTTCTGAAGGTCTTTTGTAGTCAAACAGGGGTTTTTATTTGCCTTTCTAGCAATCCAACGAGCAGTTCTTTCAGAAAGTTTTTTTCATCTTTCAGACCTCACCTTGATCTTCACTGTTTCTGTTAACTGCCATTTCTTAATAACATTACAATCTGAGGAAACGGCTACCTGAAAAAACTTTGCTATGTTCTTGTAGCCTTCTCCTGCTTTGTGAGCATCAATTATTTTATTATTCAGAATGTGAGGGAGTTGCTTAGAGGAGCCCATGGCTGTTGATTTTAGGGACAAGTTTGAGGAGTCAGCTCCTCAAACTTGACAGCTTTGAAATTTGCATCATCTGACCTTTCCTAATGAAGAATTTGAACAAGCCACAGCTCAATAAGCTAATTAAGGTCTGGAACCTTGGTAAAAGTTACCTGAGAACTCAAATGTATTGGGGTGCCCAAACTTTTGCATGGTGTTCCTTTTCTTTTTTCACTCTCCAATTGTACAAAACAAAAATAATACACAAATCTTGCAGAAAACACTGAAAAGAAATGTGTGATCTTTACCTTTATGCCTTTTGGTGATCAGTTCATCTTCTGCTCACTTAAATATTCACAGTAACAGACATTTTCAGTAAGGGTGCCCAAACTTTGCATGCCACTGTATATTACCATGGCCTCGTGGCCAGGTTCAGGCTCTCCCCACAAGTGCTCAGGATGCTTTAGATGGCCACCATTGAGAGCCTCCTGGCTGGTAACGTCACAATATGGTTTGGCAATGCCACCAGAGCAGGACCACAAAGCGCTATCCAGGGAGGTGCACTCAGCTGAGAGAGCCACAAAACACTGTCTCCCTGCCCTGCAAGACATTTACGCACAGCAGTGCAGAACCAGGGCAAAGAAGATAGTTACAGTAAGAACCTCAGTCACCCGGACCAGGGCCTGTTCTCAGTGCTGAGGTCAGGCAAAAGGTACTGTAGCCTGAGAACCAAAACCAAGAAGCTCAGAAGGAGCTTCTTCCCTCAGGCAGTCTGGGTGCGGATTGCCTGGATGAGGATTCATCTCAAGGGCTGCACCCCCAAATCACCTCAAATATCCAGGAAAAAGTAAACACATACTCTTCATATACAAACATATCTTGTCCATATGTTTATACTACTTTTATTATTCATCTGTATATATTATATTTCTATACACTCTCAGAAAACAAAGTACATTATTGTACCTTTAGGGGTACAACAGCTCATCACTGAGGTAGTAATCTTTAAGGTACTTATTTGTACCCTTTATATACCGATTGGGAACATACAGTGGTGCTTGAAAGTTTGTGAACCCTTTAGAATTTTCTATATTTCTGCATAAATATGACCTAAAACATCATCAGATTTTCACACGAGTCCTAAAAGTAGATAAAGAGAACCCAGTTAAACAAATGAGACAAAAAATATTGTACTTGGTCATTTATTTATTGAAGAAAATGATCCAATATTGCATATCTGTGAGTGGCAAAAGTATGTGAACCTTTGCTTTCAGTATCTGGTGTGAGCCCCTTGTGCAGCAATAACTGCAACTAAACGTTTGCAGTAACTGTTGATCAGTCCTGCACACCAGCTTGGAGGAATTTTAGCCCATTCCTCCGTACAGAACAGCTTCAACTCTGGGATCTTGGTGGGTTTCCTCACATGAACTGCTTGCTTCAGGTCCTTCCACAACATTTCGAATGGATTAAGATCAGGGCTTTGACTTGGCCATTCCAAAACATTAACTTTATTCTTCTTTAACCATTCTTTGGTAGAACGACTTGTGTGCTTAGGGTTGTTGTCTTGCTGCATGAACCACCTTCTTTTGAGATTCAGTTCATGGACAGATGTCCTGACATTTTCCTTGAGAATTTGCTGGTATAATTCAGAATTCATTGTTCCATCAACGATGGCAAGCCGTCCTGGACCAGATGCAGCAAAACAAGTCCAAACCGTGATACTACCACCACCATGTTTCACAGATGGGATAAGGTTCTTATGCTGGAATGCAGTGTTTTCCTTTCTCCAAACATAACACTTCTCATTTAAACCAAATATTCTATTTTCATCTCATCCATCCACAAAACATTTTTTCCAATAGCCTTCTGGATTGTCCACGTGATCTTTAGCAAACTGCAGACGAGCAGCAATGTTCTTTATAGAGAGCAGTGGCTTTCTCCTTGCAACCCTGCCATGCACACCATTGTTGTTCAGTGTTCTCCTGATGGTGGACTCATGAACATTAACATTAGCCAATGTGAGAGAGGCCTTCAGTTGCTTAGAAGTTACCCTGGGGTCCTTTATGAACTCGGCGACTATTAGATGCCTTGCTCTTGGAGTGATCTTTGTTGGTCGACCACTCCTGGGGAGGGTAACAATGGTCTTGAATTTCTTCCATTTATACACAATCTGTCTGACTGTGGATTGGTGGAGTCCAAACTCTTTAGAGATGGTTTTTTCACCTTTTCCAGCCTGATGAGCATCAACAATGCTTTTTCTGAGGTCCTCAGAAATCTCCTTTGTTCGTGCCATGATACACTTCCACAACCATGTGTTGTGAAGATCAGACTTTGATAGATCCCTGTTCTTTAAATAAAACAGGGTGCCCACTCACACCTGATTGTCATCCCATTGATTGAAAACACCTGACTCTAATTTCACCTTCAAATTAAATGCTAATCCTAGAGGTTCACATACTTTTGCCACTCACAGATATGTAATATTGGATCATTTTCCTCAATAAATAAGTGGCCAAGTATGATATTTTTGTCTCATTTGTTTAACTGGGTTCTTTTTATCTACTTTTAGGACTTGTGTGAAAATCTGATGATATTTTAGGTCATATTTATGCAGAAATATAGAAAATTCTAAAGGATTCACAAACTTTCAAGCACCACTGTATATGTACCTTTTCAGCCCTTAAAAGGTACACATAGTTACCTTGAAGTCCAATAATGAGCCCTAGCGTGCACATTAGTGTAGATTGTACCTTAGGGACAGAAATGGACTCCTACTATACACCTATTTCTGACAGTATAAAAATACAGTATTTATGCTGTATTATGTTATGCTACATTTATTATTTATACCACATATTTTACTAAACATACATCTGTATTTACTACATGTATGTTTATTATATTATATTATATTATATTATATTATATTATATTATATTATATTATATTATATTATATTATATTATATTATATTATATTTTCCTCTGCTTTACTACCTCTGGCACACTTTTTTAAAAACCTTTTGCACAAGATACAGTACCAGTCAAAAGTTTGGATGCCTTCTAACTCAATGTTTTTTCTTTATTTTTATTAATTAAAAGACACTTCATGTCTTAAAGTAATGATGGATGTTGTTTCTCTTTACCTGTAGGGTCTTGCCTTAGTTGTAATATGTTGAACATTTCAGAGATTAAATATAATATTCATCAGAATCAGTGCTTCCTTGACACGTACCTGTAGCACTAAGGAGTTGAGCGCATACAACACACAGAACTTTCCACAAATTATTCTCCATGATCTTGTGTCTCCTCTTCTTTCAGGTAGTCTTCTAAGTCTTGATGTCATGTGTCTTTAAATGCAACAGAACTTTCTTCCTTGTTGACTCTTACTAGTAGTTAGTAAGAGCCGGAATGAAATTTCTTCCTTATTTATTTTTAATACACCACACTCATTCTTTGAAACAAAAAGAGCATCACTGAATTTTTTTCAAGCACGCAGAAACTGTAACCTCCCCATTCCTGTGTTACCTGTTATGCACCTGCACATAATATAAGCAGCAACATGCCAACAAAACAATCTGATGTATTTCCCTGAATGGGAGCACTTCCTTAAGTGTCTGAATTCACTTTTTAAGTTGAAATTAATTCATTGGCCAGTCTCATTTATGAATGACAGACAGTGTGGAAGTACATCTTTGACTTCTGTACATGCTTATTGAAGCTTCTTAGTGTGTCTAGATCTCTAGAAAAAATATTGTACATATTGTACATATATTCACTGGTCTGTGCAACAAATATTTCTTATCTACAATCTAATTCTCATGATTTAATCATGGTCATGTAAAGGTTTTTATCTAATTTTATTTATTTGTTTATTTATTTTTGCCAAAGGCCCCTTCTTTATTGTTGCTCAGAGAGAGGGATAGATTGAGTCATGGCTCAGGATCAGGATATCTGTAAAGCTAAAAAGTTAAATATAGTTCGGAATGAAATTTCTTCCTTATTTATTTTTAATCCACCACACTCGTTCTTTGAAACAAAAAGAGCATCACTGAATTTTTTTCAAGTGAGTTCACTCATAAGGGCAAGTGAACACTACTTCAGTTTTATTCTTACTGTCCAATATCATAAGCCATGGCCTAATGGCTAGAGAAGCAGCTTTGGGACTAAAAAGTTGCCGGTTTGATTCCCTGAACAAGTAGGACTGGCTCTTGAGCAAAGCACCTAACACGCAACTCTCATCAGGCTACTCTGGGCATGTTGTACGTCACTCTGGATAATGTGGTATGTGGATAATATGGTATGTGGTACATCACATCTACTGAATGCCTGTAATGTAAAGTATTCAGAACTGGCAAGTTTTGCATTTTAGGTGAACTGTTAATGTTCTGCATAATGGCTTAATTTATAATAAGCAGTATGTCATCTGTAACTTCCATCCATCTATTATTTGTAGCCGCTTATCCTACCCTACAGGATCGCAGGCAAGCTGGAGCCTATCCCAGCTGACTTTGGGCAAGAGGTGGGGTACACCCTGGACAAGTCGCCAGGTCAGGAGCCCCAGTCCTCACGTTGCCTACACCCAGCACACCTCCCTCACAGACCCCAGCGCAGCGCCCACTCTACCCAAACCTGGCAGAGGCCACAGGTTCACCACCCAGATATGAGGACTGCCCCACGACACCTCATCAGAGCAAGCCATCGCCACTGATGACAAGGAAATAGAGAAACGCTAAAGAGCACGTAGCAGGCTCACATCCAGAAGATGATGGCGACAGGGCATTGAACATGCCGATGGTGGAAGTGGCAGGGACAGACGGGCCTATGCTGGTTCACAGCCCATGGACTCTGGCAGATATCAAGGAAAGCATGACACACCTTCCTAATGTGCATGAAGTGGGAGGAAGGAAGTTTGGGGAAGAGCTGCTGATCTTTTGCAGAGAATTCAGACCGAACACACATGAACTGAGACTTATGGCCAAGATGGGCCTAGACTGGAGACCTGGAAGAGGAAGAGGCAAAAGAAGAGTCAACAGATCTGATCTGGTGTATTACGACTGTGGGAAGATGGGACACTTTGTAAGAGAGTGTATGGCAAAGCTGACTGATGGGCGGGGGAGAAGGACGGAGAAACGGCTGAGAACAGAGGAGGTAACACACAACACAAAACTAATCAGGTAGTTCACATTATACAAGAACATGCACCTCAGCCTAATCACAAAGACAATGTTAAACAGCTACATGACCTCCAAACGCAGCAAGGTGATGAAAATTTATCTTTCCTTAAATATTCAGCCTTCCCATTCACCGAGCTTCCGTGCATACCATTGACAATACGGGGAAAGAAGTTTAATTTCCTGGTAGATTCAGGAGCTACCCATTCAGTCATTAAACAGGGAGAATTGCATTTACCATTTGAACTAAGTTCTCAATCAATTTGCACAATTGGGGCAACAGGCCATTCAGTCGTAGAAAAGTTCTCAAAACCTGTGTCATGTCAGGATGAAGATGAACAGGAGGTGGAGCACTCATTCCTGATCTCCTCTTCCTGGCCAGTTAATTTACTAGGGCAAGATTTAATGTGCAAGTTTGGCTTGGTTCTTACATCATCCCCAGAAGGCATTACAGTGACACATACCACTTTGACATGTGTTTTACATGAACAAAAGCTCCCTGTTTATGTATATGAGTGGAAGCTCTGTCCAGACACTTTAACTAATGTAATTCAATACCTTGTGCAGCAAGCACCAAGCACATGACAGAGTTGTCGCACATGATGTTGACTACATGGAGCATACGGACCTTCACTGCACGGCCCACGTGCATGATGGAAAGGATGCTGCATATGAGAGAGTATGGTTTAAAGACACCTGCGAGCAAGAACGTATTCACCTTTAGAGATTTATACTGGTCGAAAGAATATTGTGCGTGTTCTGTTGAATTACAGCACTGCACAGACATTTGTGCCTGGATTCAATTGGAGGTGCTGCCAAATTCAATTGGTGCCTGGATTCAATTGGAGGTGCTGGATTCAAATTCCCTAGGTGCTGCCAAAAGGAGCTGTTTGATGTCCCATCATCCACACCCCACATTTCTTTAGCCAAACCAAAGGCAGTCCCATGGACAGAGGTGGGACGTTGGCTTCGAGGGTGTGTGAGGTAAGAAAGCCTTTGATTGGGTTAGTACAACAGATCCTTCTGTATTTTATAATCCAGAAAAGGATGTCTTTAAACAATCTCTCTCTATGCTAGTACATGTACAGCGCAGTGTAGAGATCTCCATGTGCGTAGTGGGGGCTTTTGTAAGCGTTCCAGGAGACGTCTCCCCAGCCCAAGTCCATCCTAGGCTGGTAGAGGTTCCACCAGAGCTTTGGGCCACAGGTAAACACGATGCGGGTTTAATGAAGCATGCTGACCCAGTTGTGATAACTCCCAAGTTAGATTTTAGACCTAGACAGACGCAGTATCCACTAAAGCCAGAGGCCATAGAAAGTGTTAGGCCTGTCTTTGAGTCTCTGTTGCGGGCAGGAGTAATCGTCCCTTGCCTGGACTCACCAGTGCGCACTCCTATATTTCCTGTAAAGAAAGCCAGAAAACCTCCCCAACCTGATAAGTGGCATTTTGTACAAGACTTACAAGCAGTGAACGCAGCTGTCAGACAGCATGCACCAGATGTTCCGAACCCCTACATTATTCTAGGTCAAGTGCTACCTGAGTTCTGAAACTAGCATTGAAACTAGCATTGCAAACCACCCCAACATTAGGTCTGCCAGGCCCACTCAAACCTTTTGTTCAAACTGTTGATGAAAAGAATGGCTGTATGACTTCTGTTCTTTTGCAGAAACATGGAGACAGACTTAGGCCAGTAGCCTACTTCTCTGGGAAACTGGACCCCGTGGCAGCAGGTCTTCCCCTCTGCCTCAGAGCAGTAGCAGCAGCTGAAAAGGCTGTAGCGGCCTCCTGAGATCTGGTAGGGTACTCTAAATTGACCCTTTTGGTCCCACATGCAGTCTCCATACTTCTGCTAGAACAGAAAACTTCACACTTGTCAACACAACTGTGGCTAAGATATAACATGGTCCTGCTTGACATGCCGAACATAACAGTAAAACATTGTACTGTCCTTAACCCTGCTACTTTGCTCCCTACAGAGGAGGATGGTGAACTACATGACTGCATGGCACTTACTAACCAATTATGTTCTCCTAGGTTGGACCTCAAGGATGAACCACTCATGAATCCAGACATGATTATTCTGTATGTGGATGGGTCAGCATCACGACGCTCAGAAACAGGTAAAAATTAAGTGGGCTATGCTGTAGTTTCAGACAAAGAATTAATCACAGCGGGAGCATTACCTAGTCACTTGTCGGCTCAAGCAGCAGAGCTATATGCCTTGACAGAAGCATGTAAACATGCAACAGGTAAATCAACCACTATCTACACAGACAGCAGATATGCCTTTGGTGTAGTACATGACTTTGTCACAATCTGGAAACATAGAAATTTCCTGACCAGCACACAAATAGCCCACCACAAGCTTGTTTCTGACCTGCTGGATGCTGTCCTACTCCCATCTGCTCTTGCTATATGCAAGTGTGATGCACATACTAACAAATCTGATCCAGTCTCTCTAGGTAACGCACGAGCTGACGCAGCGGCAAAACAGGCAGTCACAAGGACCCCAATTTCATTAATGCTTTCAACTAACCCTTCTACACCTCCCTTACAGGTTTCTGACCTCCAGCAGCGGGCCACAGCAGAGGAAAAGGCTGTGTGACGGAAAAAGGGTGTAGTATTAAAGATCGGGTCTGGACAAGCCCAGACAGTCGAACTTGTCTCCCCAAATACATGTTTCCATATTATGCGAAGTTGACACATGGGAAAGACCGTATGTCAAAAGGGGGAATGATGGCAGCAATAACAAAGGATTCTCTAATTACTCTCAATTTTTGTCAAAAATATATTGTGTGCAACTCTCTCTTCTGCTCTGAATAATATTCACAAACAGGTGAGATCAGCCTTACCAGTCCCAGCGCTGGGACCACTGCATGACCTGAAACCTGGTGACTGGGTGGTGATAAAGGACTTCACAAGGACGAAGTAGAACAAGCCCAGGTGGATGGGACCATCCCAAGTGCTGCTCACCACACAATCAGCTGTAAAGGTGGACAACAGAGCCACGTGGGTACATGCCAGCCACTGCAGAAGAGTATCTGAACCAACATACAAGCAGCACAAGGAGGCCCTAGTACAAGAAGGAGATTAAGACAGCATTCAAGAACCCCTCAGGGGGCCTCGTTGCACCATGAGTGGACACTCTGCTATCAAGAGGCCCTTAGGGGGACCAACAAACACGAGCAACGACATATCAACACACACAGCCACATGACAGACTGTGCATTCCAACACATTCTTCATTTTGTACCTAATTGTGAACATCATACATGGTATAAGTAGTATTTGGTAGTTTGTCCAGTGACCAAGATTAGTACACATATTACAGGAGCAGTGTCTGACACCACAGGTACTCCAGGTGGCAGACTTCTCAGCTGGAAAAGTAAGATAGAAAGAGATCAAACTGTTAACCGGGTTCATGACATATTGACGGATAATACCAATCACATTGTGGTAGCTGAAAGAATACATTCTGACTACACATACACTAGCGTACAATACCTAGCTGATTTAGGTGACGGGACTAAGTGCCTTAGACACAGAGACTTCTATAGAAAATGCCCAATACTACGTAGTTCGTTGACTGACTATTGCCACAGACTGGACAGTAACCAGTAGGTGAACTCTGTATGATAGTATTATAAATTTAATGTTGGATTATCATTTACATGATAAAAGGGGGACCTGTAGAGTAAATTTTAGTGTCATACTGTTTTGTTATTTTCCTTTTTTCTGAGTGTTGCCTCTTCAAGGACTAATAACCAGGGACGTCACTAGGTTTGAGAGACAGGGGTAGCTTAGCACCCAGAGGAGAAAAGGTATTGTGCGCGCGCAGCGCGCGCCGAACATTTTTCAGAGCACCTACTAAGGCTGTCAATCAATTCATTATTTCAAGAGCATCACACCTTGGGGACACACTTCCCACCATTTCTATTCTATTTTAAAATTACTTTCATAATTTAATTGCTTGCTGAAGCAACTTCACCAGCTAAACTACAAAAATGTGAAAAAAACAATGGTAGGTGTCATGCATTCCTGCGCAAACTGAAGAGGGCAAGTGCTTCACAAATCATCATGTAAACATTCTACAGAAGACTCAATATAGCCTAGGTAAAGTTAAGCAAATGCAAACCACTGACATCAAATTACAATCTCACCGTGTGTGTCTGCAAATGAAAGCATAGAATTCTGACTCTCTGCAAACCCAACTCAATGGAAGCCCGCACCGCGCCTGCTGCAGAATGCCCGCGTAGTTTTTTAAGTCCTACTAGCCTACCACTCGACGTGATGCTTGACACAGAGCCAATGAGGAGGAATCATAACGATATTAATAATATTGCATTAAACAATAAATAAGCAAGCAGAAACTGTTGTTCGGATTAACTTGCGTTCTTGATGGCTCATGTTCAGTGCTTTACTGCCTTTGTTTTTTTTGGGGAAAAAAATAAAAATATAAATAATTTAAAAAAGGGCAAAAAATATAGGGTGGCTTTGCCATAAGATAGGGTGGCTGGAGCTCCCCTAAAATGGGTCTGGCGACGTCTATGCTAATAACAAAACATTTCCGGTAACTGTTGATCAGTCCTGCACACCGGTGTAGAAAGACCCTGATGTGGGTGGAGCACAGAAGCACGGCAGGCGGTTGTTTGCAACTTAATTATTTTCTTTATTGCTGCTTTTCAGCACACAACTCAGACTCTCTCTCACAGACACACACATACACACACAGGCTACTAGCAAGCCCTCAGCGCCGACCTCCCCTTCTCACTCTCCTTTTATAGGGCATGGTCACTGGAGGAGACACACAAACACACGTTAATTGACAACAGGTGTAGTGACACAACCACTCACCTTCCCTGACTCCGCCCTCCATTCACAGACTGACGCTCAGCCACGCCCCCGCTGCCACATACCCCCACCGCCCGACTCAGGCCAGGGAGCTGTCTGGCCTGAAGCTGACTCCCACCCCCCTTGACAGGACAGGAAGTCCGCCACCACCATCTGTGCCCCCGGCATGTGGACCATCTCGAATTTAAATGGCTGGAGTGCAAGATACCAACGGGTGATCTGTGCATTGGCATCCTTCATGCAGTGGAGCCACTGGAGGGGCGCGTGGTCCGAACAGAGGGTGAAAGGGCATCCTAGCAGGTAGTACCGGAGGGCGAGGACTGCCGACTTGATGGCTAGGCACTCTTCCTCTATCGTGCTGTACCTGCCTTCCCGCATCAACAGCTTCCGGCTAATGTACAGCACAGGATGCTCCTTCCCCTCCACCTTCTGGGACAGAATGGCCCCCAGCCCTCTGTCCGATGCATCTGTCTGTAAAATAAAGGGGAGAGAAAAATTAGGGGAGTGTAACAGTGGCCCCCCACACAGTGCAGCCTTTACCCTAGAGAAAGCCTGTTGGCATTGCTCCGTCCACTGGACCGGATCTGCTGCTCCCTTTTTAGTGAGATCCATCAGCGGGCTGGTGACATCTGAATAATTAGGTATGAACCTCCGATAGTAGCCAGCCAGCCCCAGGAACTGTCTCACCCTCTTTTTGGTCTTGGGCCTCGGGCAGGCCGCAATCGCTGCTGTCTTATTAATTTGGGGACACATCTGCCCATGGCCTAAGTGGAAACCCAGATACCATACTTCCACCCGCCCAATTGCACATTTCTTTGGGTTAGCTGTGAGACCCGCCTGCCTCAGTGACTTTAGGATGGCCCTAAGGTGTTCGAGGTGCCGCGGCCAGTCATTGCTGTAGATGATAATATCATTGAGATACATGGCTGTGTAGCTGGTGTGGGGGCGGAGGACCCTGTCCATAAGCCATTGGAACGTAGTAGGCACCCCAAACAACCCAAAAGAAAGTGTGATGAACTGGTATAAGCCAAACGGTGTGGAAAAGGCCATTTTCTCTCAGGACAGAGGAGTCAAGGGGATCTGCCAATATCCCTTCGTTAAATCCAGTGTCGAATAAAAATGAGCAGTGCCTAATCGATTGAGCAACTCATCAATGCGAGGCATCAGGTATGCGTCAAATTTAGACACCGCGTTGACTTTCCTATAGTCCACACAGAACCGGACCGACCCATCGGTCTTGGGGACCAGGACCACTGGGCTGCTCCAGTCACTGTGGGACTCCTCGATTATACCCATTTCGAGCATGGCTTCAAGTTCATCCCAGACCACCTTTTTTTTGTGTTCGGGCAGAAGGTAAGGGCAGCTGCGCACTACCACCCCTGGGGGCATCTCAATGTGGTGTTCTATGAGGTGAGTGTGGCTGGGCAGGGGTGAAAACACGTCGGAAAATTCTTTCTGCAACTGGGCTACCTCCGTGAGCTGGGTCGGGGAGAGGTGGTCTCCACAGGGGACCGGAGTGGTGGGTGATGTTAATTTTCTTTTTTGAACCTCCGTGCCCAGCTCCGCCTTCTCCGCAATTACTGACACCAACGCCACGGGGACCTCCTCATTCCAATGTTTTAATA
This sequence comes from Neoarius graeffei, assembly GCF_027579695.1. NCBI lineage: Eukaryota > Metazoa > Chordata > Actinopteri > Siluriformes > Ariidae > Neoarius > Neoarius graeffei. Next base: position 48,315,651 of record NC_083588.1, on the reverse strand, counting down.
GATTGAGGTGGTAAATTTGCAACGCCCCACCCCTGTTTGTTCGCCTCACCTCATAGTCGACGTCCCCAACTCACCGTATGACCTCGAAGGGCCCCTGCCACTTGGTGACCAATTTGGAGCTTGACGTGGGGAGTAATATGAGTACTTTGTCTCCCAGTGTGAACTCCCTAAGGCACGTGCCCCAGTCGTGCAGTCAGACTTGACGTTCTTGCACCTGCCGCAAATTCTCCTGGGTTAAGTGCATGAGTGTGTGGAGTTTGGCATGCAGGTCAAGAACATATTGAATTTTGTTCTTACTAGATGAAGGTCCCTCCTCCCAATTTTCACATAACACATCCAAAATGCCATGTGGCTTACGCCCATATAATAATTAAAACGGTGAAAAACCTGTGGAGGCTTGCAGGACCTCTCGTACTGCAAATAACAGGTGCTTGAGCCACTTATCCCAATTATGTGCATCTTCGCTTATGAACTTCCGAATTATATTTTTGAGAGTTCAATTAAACCATTCTACTAAGCCATCCGTTTGTGGATGATACACGCTGGTGCGGATAGGCTTAATCCCCAGTAACTCATACAGCTCATGTAGTGTGCGTGACATGAATGTAGTGCCTTGGTCTGTCAGGATTTCTTTCAGAATCCCGACCCAGGAGATAAAGCGGAAGAGTGCTTCTGTAATACTGCATGCTGAGATGAGAGGGAGAGGGAGAGAGAGAAGAGAGAGGAGAAGAGGAGACACACCTTCCTGCCATCAGAACTGCCGCCATGTGGTCCTCTGCCAGCTTGATAGCTTGGTCCAGCGACGCCGGGCGATGACACTGGACCCACTCCATGGTTCCTTCCGGAAGTCATGTGATGAATTGTTCCAGTGTCACCAGGTCAATCACTCCCTCGGCATTGCGGTTGTCTGCCCTCAGCCACCACCGGCAGGCGTCCCGGAGTTGTTGCCCGAACGCGAATGGTCAGCCGACCTCCTCCAAATACAGCGATTGGAAGCACTGCCGTTGTTGCTCCGGGGAGCGGCTGAAACACTGGAGGATGGCTCATTGGAGGTCCGCATACATGATCCAGCTGTCGGTGGGGAGCTGCAGCGCGGCCAGTTGCGCCTCGCCCGTCAGCAGGGGAGGAGGCGCGCCACACGCTGGACGACCGGCCAACCCCATGCCTCTGCTGCTTGCTCAAAGAGTGCGAGGAAGGTTTCCAGATCGTCGTGCGGACCCATATTCGTGAGGGTGAGATGGGGAAGGTCCGCTCTGGTGGCGGTCGTGGGCCCTGCCGACATGAGCAGGTGCCAGAATGCCTGACAGTCTTCCTGTTGGGCCAGCACCAAGGCTTCGAACCGTTGTTCTTGCTCCTTCCGGAGGGCGACAAGCGCTTGGTGCTGGTTCTGCTGGGCTGTGGCGAGGGCATGGATCAAGTCCTTGAACAGCGAGGACTCCATGGGGCTGTTCCCTTCTGCACTCTCCCGGGGTTCAGCACCACTGTAGAAAGACCCTGATGTGGGTGGAGCACAGAAGCATGGCAGGCGGTTATTTGAGACTTAATTATTTTTTTTGTTGCTGCTTTTCAGCACACAACTCAGACTCTCTCTCACAGATGCACACAGGCTACTAGCAAGCCCTCGGCACCGACCTCCCCTTCTCACTCTCCTTTTATAGGGTGCGGTCACGGGAGGAGACACACAAACACACGTTAATTGACAACAGGTGTATTGACACGACCACTCACCTTCCCTGACTCCACCCTCCATTCATAGACTGACGCTCGGCCACGCCCCTGCTGCCACAACCGGCTTGGAGGAATTTTAGCCCATTCCTCCGTATAGAACAGCTTCAACTCTGGGATGTTGGTGGGTTTCCTCACATGAACTGCTCACTTCAGGTCCTTCCACAACATTTCGATTGGATTAAGGTCAGGACTTTGACTTGGCCATTCCAAAACATTAACTTTATTCTTCTTTAACCAGTCTTTGGTAGAACGACTTGTGTGCTTAGGGCTGTTGTCTTGCTGCATGACCCACGTTCTCTTGAGATTCAGTTCATGGACAGATGTCATGACATTTTCCTTTAGAATTCACTGGTATAATTCAGAATTCATTGTTCCAGCAATGATGGCAAGCCGTCCTGGCCCAGATTCAGCAAAACAGGCCCAAACCATGATACTACCACCACCATGTTTCACAGATGGGATAAGGTTCTTATGCTGGAATGCAGTCTTTTCCTTTCTCCAAACATAATGCTTCTCATTTAAACCAAAAAGTTCTATTTTGGTCTCATCTGTCCACAAAACATTTTTCCAATAGCCTTCTGGCTTGTCCACATGATCTTTAGCAAACTGCAGACGAGCAGCAATGTTCTTTATAGAGAGCAGTGGCTTTCTCCTTGCAACCCTGCCATGCACACCACTGTTGTTCAGTGTTCTCCTGATGGTGGACTCATGAACATTAACATTAGCCAATGTGAGAGAGGCCTTCAGTTGCTGAGATGTTATCCTGGGGTCCTTTGTGACCTCACTGACTATTACACACCTTGCTCTTGGAGTGATCTTTGTTGGTCGACCACTCCTGGGGAGGGTACAATGGTCTTGAATTTCCTCCATTTGTACACAATCTGTCTGACTGTGGATTGGTGGAGTCCAAACTCTTTAGAGATGGTTTTGTAACCTTTTCCAGCCTGATGAGCATCAACAACGCTTTTTCTGAGGTTCTCAGAAATCTCCTTTGTCTGTGCCATGATACACTTCCACAACCATGTGTTGTGAAGATCAGACTTTGATAGATCCCTGTTCTTTAAATAAAACAGGGTGCCCACTAACACCTGATTGTCATCCCATTGATTGAAAACACCTGACTCTAATTTCACCTTCAAATTAACTGCTAATTCTAGAGGTTCACATACTTTTGCCACTCACAGATATGTAATATTGGATCATTTTCCTCAATAAATAAATGACCAAGTACAATATTTTTTGTCTCATTTGTTTAATTGGATTCTCTTTATTTACTTTTAGGACTTGTGTGAAAATCTGATGTTGTTTTAGGTCATATTTATGCAGAAATGTAGAAAATTCTAAAGGGTTCACAAACTTTCAAGCACCACTGTAAGTATGTATCTTCTGGAAGACATAGATCATAGACTTATAATTTTACCTTACTCCTTTCATTTGTACTTTGTTTAATTTGACTATAATCATTGGAAGATAGAGAGGGAGAGAAGGAAGGGGATTATGGAGAAAGAAAGGATCAGGTTTCTTGAAAGGAAGTGATTGGGGGAGCCACGACTGCAGGTTGATGTAACAAATCCCGGTTGATTGCTGTCGATCTGACGGTTGATCCAGTCTTGGTACTGAGTCACTCTGACGTACACATCAGGAACAACAGCTGAAGCGCACTCGTTGGCCTTGACAAAGCTCACAATCCCAGCCTGAACCCAGGTTCCATTGCACTTGACCACCAGTGGACCTCCAGAATCACCCTGCATGGACAACACGCTGTTATCTACATGTCTGCTTTTCCACCACATAGCATTGTACCATGTCCCAAATTAATATGGCAGGTTTTAGATTTCTTACCTGGCATGCGCCTTTTCCTCCCTCAGCAGCACAAATCATATTTTCTGTGATAATATCAGATCCATATTTTTTTGCACAGTCACTGTGATTGACAACCGACACCTGTACCTCCTGCAGGGTTTTAGGGGAGGGCATGGTCACTGTGAACACACATGATTGAGTTTTACCAGCATGCTTTTGCATAAAGCAAAAAGCTCAAAAATCACTGCTCAGTAACACTGCTCAAAAATCCAGCTTGGTCTGACCATCTACCAGCAACAAAAACACAGGCCAAGCCAATCAAATTGTATATCCTCTATATCCTCTTTCCCTGGCTGATAAGTATTTTCTAGCTTCTTTATTACATGAGTAATTTAACTAATAAATGTTTGAGTTTTTCTAATTGCCTCAGTGTTGTGTTACAGTATGTTCTTGAACTTTTCTGTGATGCATTTGTAGCAGTAGTTCAGAAACAGGTAAAGATGGTGGACTGGTTTGAATTGTTTGGGCTGGTCAAACAAAACTGGATTTTTCAGCAGTGAAAGATATTCCAAAACAAAGAATGAGTAATTTCTTTCCAGATTTTATTTTCAAATAAACTTGATACATTGAAATAAACTAATTAAACATGCAGCCTGCTTTGTGTGACTATGTGTCACTCACCACCAAAACGAATGTTACCCCATCCTGTGACCCAGGCTTTTGTACCCTTAAGAAAAAGGCTGTTGCTTGCTGCAAGGCACACCGGCATGACATAATTATTGAAGGTTACTGAAGAGGAGAGCTGGACGAGTGCAATATCATTGTTCAGTTTGGTACTGTTATAGTTTTCGTGGTTGATAATCTTAAGAACAGTTTTTTTCTGCATATTCGGGTTCGTGCCCTCCAGGCTCTCCATTCCTAGAAAGATTGTGATGTCACGTGCAGTAATACTGGAACTAAAAGGAAGAGACATTGAGACCAAGTTATTTATACATTTTATTTCCTAATTTGTCACTCCTCATCCCTTATTTCCTAATGTTTTATATTTAGAACAAACAGTAATAACCTGCTGACAGTAAAGTATGGGATACGGTTGTGGTCAGAAGTTTGCATACAGTGACATGAATGTCATCTTGGATATGACTGTTATGGCAATCTTTGGGCTTTCAATAATTTCTTTGAATTGTTTTTTTTCTGTGGCAGAATGTACAGCATACATCTTCAATTAAAAAAAATACTAGAATTTGGTGCACAAGTTTTAATTTTCTTTGGATTTTCTGAAATCAACACATGGGTCAAAATTGTACATACAGGGTCAAAAATTACATACAGCACACCTAATATTTGGGTAAAATATCTCGTCGCAAGAATCACCTTCCCCAAACATTTTTGTTTACTATGAACAAGCCTCTGGCAGAATTCTGGTTGGATATTTCACAAGACATTTTGGAAGTTTCAGCTCCTCTGAATTAATCATCTAAGTGAGCGTATGTAAATGTTTGACCCTGTATGTATAATTTTGACCCGTGTGTTGATTTCAGAAAATCCAAAGAAAATTAAAACTTGTGCACTAAATTCTAGTGGGGTTTTTTTAATTAAAGATGTGTGCTGTACATTCTGCCACAGAAAAAGAACAGTTCAAATAAATTACTGAAAGCCCAAATATTGCCATGACATTCATATCCAAGATGACATTCATGTCACTGTATGCAAACTTCTGACCACAACTGTATCTTATGTGTTGTACTCTATGAAAACGCATATTCTTAATGTGTGGTTATTTTAGACTTTCTCAAGCATAACTCCTTATATACCTTTCGAAACAGTGAGCAGCTGATAAGACCCAGTTCTTATTGATCAGGCTGCCACCACAGAAATGGCGGCCACTCGCCTGAACGCTAGCTTGCCAAGGCCAAGCACCGGCAGGAGCATCGTCACCACCCACAATCTTGGTGTTCAGTGGAGGTCGACCACACACTGGTAGAAAAGAGGGAGGTTTTGAATAATACAGTCTGTGACAAATGGGATAATGTGATAACAGGATAAATACAGTGCTCAGCATAAATGAGTGCACCCCCTTTGAAAAGTAACATTTTAAACAATATCTCAATGAACACGAACAATTTCCAAAATGTTGACGAGACAAAGTTTAATATAACATCTGTTTAACTTATAACGTGAAAGTAAGGTTAATAATGTAACTTACATTACACATTTTTTCAGTTTTACTCAAATTAGGGTGGTGCAAAAATGAGTACACCCCACAACAAAAACTACTCCATCTAGTACTTTGTATGGCCTCCATGATTTTTAATGACAGCACCAAGTCTTCTAGGCATGGAATGAACAAGTTGGCAACATTTTGCAACATCAATCTTTTCCCATTTTTCAACAATGACCTCTTTTAGTGACTGGATGCTGGATGGAGAGTGATGCTCAACTTGTCTCTTCAGAATTCCCCAAAGAAAGTAATTTCTTTACACCACAAAGGTAAAGGCTACAAGAAGCTCAGCAAAGCTTTAAAATGTCGCCAACTTGTTCATTCCATGCCTAGAAGACTTGGTGCTGTCATTAAAAATCATGGAGGCCATACAAAGTACTAGATGGAGTAGTTTTTGTTGTGGGGTGTACTCATTTTTGCACCACCCTAATTTGAGTAAAACTGAAAAAATGTGTAATGTAAGTTACATTATTAACCTTACTTTCACGTTATAAGTTAAACAGATGTTATATTAAACTTTGTCTCGTCAACATTTTGGAAATTGTTTTTGTTCATTGAAATATTGTTTAAAATGTTACTTTTCAAAGGGGGTGTACTCATTTAGAATCAGAATCAGACAAAACTTTATTTATCCCCGAAGGGCAATTAGAAGGGCGAAGAGCGGTACATTAAAATAAGAGCAAGAGAATAAAATCACAAAAAGAATAAAATCACAAAAGTGGGTGGGCAAAAAAACAAACAAACAACGTATTATGTACAATGTACAATGGCAGGCCTGCTGCCAGTAACAAAGTAAAAAAATAAATAAAAAAGCAGCAGATAAAATATGGCAAATAAATAAAATGAAGCGTGAATAAAATTAAAGTGACAATATGATTAGAGTGACATTGTAGTTAAAGTGACAAGGTGATATTGTAATATTGCACATCAGGACATGTTGCACTAGAGTATTGTACAGAAGACTTAAGTTATTGTAACTGTCTTAGACTTCTTAGAGTTCAGGAGGAGAATAACACTTGGAACAAAGGTTGCTCTCCTCCTCTGTGTCTTACAGACCGGACAGCGGAACCTGCGACCAGATAGCAGCTGCTCAAATGCCGGGAACAAAGCATGAGTCGAGTCCTTAAGAATTCAATGAGCTGGGGGCATCGTGGCTCAGGTGGATAAGGCACCATACCATAAATTCGGGGACCTGGGTTCGATTCCGACCCGAGGTCGTTTCCCAATCCCTCTCCTGCTCATTTCCTGTCTCTACACTGTCCTATCCAATAAAGGTGGAAAAAGCCCAAAAAAATCGTAAAAAAAAGAATTCAATGAGCCAGGCTGCTAGCCTGCTGCTCGTACACAGTATTCAGGTGGCGAGCAGGAAGTCCAATAATCTTAGAACACACCTTGACAATGTTATGCAGGCGGTTCCTATCCTGTACAGTAATGGAGTAATACCAGCAGCATATAGAAAAAGCTAAAACACTTTCAATGAATGTATAATAGAATGTCAGCAAGATGTTCTGACTGACAAAAAAAAGAGTTCAATTTCTTTAGTAGGTACATCCTCTGGTGGCACTTCCTCAGGATCCGTTCTGTGTTGGAAGAGAACCTCAGTTGGCAGTCCAGAATGGTTCCCAGGTATTTATATTCCTCAACTGTCTCGACCGGAAAACCGTGGACCATAGTGGTGACAGCCGCCGCCAGTTCCCTTTGGCTGCTGGAGAAGGTCACCACCATCTCCTTAGTTTTGCTAACATTCAACTCCAGACAGGAAGAGTCACAAAATTCTACGAACTGCTGAAGAGCGGGTCCATGATGGAGGGAGGGGCCGGACAGGAGGGACAGGAGAACTGTGTCGTCAGCAAACTTAACCAGGTGACAGTTGGGGTACGTTGATCTGCACTCATCAGTGTACAGAATGAAGAACAGCAGAGAAAGCACACAGCCTTGTGGGGAGCCAGTGGAGGTGGTGAGGAGATCAGACAGGTTATTGTTAATCCAGACATGCTGGGTTCGGTTGGTTAGAAAGTCCAGGATCCAGAGGATGAGCTGGCTGCTCATGTTGAAGTTCCGGTGGAGTCTCTCTGCCAGAATATGTGGTTGCAGGGTATTAAAGGCCAAGGAGAAATCTGCAAACAGGAGTCTGGCGGAGGTATTGGGAAGCTCCAGGTGTCTGTGGATAGTGTCGATGATGAAGGCTTTGGCATCGTCGACACCTTTATGGCTTTGATATGCAAATTGGAGCGGATCAAGTTGTGAATTGATCAGAGTGAGAATGTATTGCCTGACAAGCCTCTCCATAGCCTTCATCACCTGGGAAGAGAGGGCCACTGGGCACAGATCGTTCAGGGCCATGGAGGGGCGGGCTTCTCTTGGGAATGGGGACAATTGTTGAGTGTTTCCAACATTTGGGGACAGTTCCTGTGCTGATGGAGGTCTGAAACAGTTTCTGGAAAACACTCCCTAACTGGTCCGCACAGTATCTAAGGACCCGGCCACTGACGTTATCAGCTCCAGGTGCACTGTTAGCCTTAGACCTCTTAAGGGCCCTCACTACGTCAGTGGTGGGGAAAGAGATACAAGGGTCATCAGGTATGAGGTTGGATCTGATGTCCTCTAACTGGGTGGAGTTGTTGATCTCAAATCTGGAGAAGAAGGAATTAAGGTAATTGGGGAGATATGCTGGTGTACTGCCAGGGATGTTAACAGAGTTGTTACTGATAGGAAGGTTAACAGCTGCCATTCTCTTCAGGCCCTGCCAAGCTGAGCGGAGGTTTCCATGAGAAAACTTTTCTTCCACTTTATTCTTGTAGTTCAGCTTGGCAATCTTAATAGCCCTCTTGACCTCTTTATTAACCTCCTTTTTCTCCATCTCTGACCCAGAGAAGAAGATCCGTTTCTTCTTATTGATAATGGTTTTTAGCTCCTTGGTGACCCAGGGTTTATTGTTAGGGAAGATGGTAACAGTCTTGGAGGGTATAATGTTTTCCTCACAGAAGTTGATGTATGATGAGACGACATCCACCTGTTCGTTTATGTCATCAGAAGAGGAAAGGAGGTTAGTCCAGTTAGTAGACTCGAAGCAACCCTGGAGGATTGCTATACTCTTGTTAGTCCACTGCTTGATGGTCCTGGTAACCTTCTTAATTTTCCTGATGACTGGGATATAGGCAGGAGCGAGCAGGATGGTGAGGTGATCAGCAGAGCTGAGGGGAGGAAGAGTGACAGCTCTGTAGGCATCCGGGACAGAACCATAGCATCTATCAAGTGTCTTTCCCAGACGAGTGGAGCAATGGATGTATTGTTCAAAGCCTTTCAAAGATTTTCCAGGATTGCAGTGATTAAAATCTCCAAGAATTAATTTGGGGGAATCAGGGGATAAATGTTCAAATTTGTCCAGGGAGCTTTTAATGAGGTCAGTTGCTGAAGTGGAGTTAGCTTTGGGGTGTATGTAAACCAGGACGAAAAAGAGTTGAGGGAACTCTCTGGGAAGGTAAAAGGGATGAAGAGACAGAGCCAGGAGCTCAATGTCTGGAGTGCTCAGCTTCTCTCTGAAGTGGACAGTGGAGCACCACCGGGGGTTGATATAGAAACACACACCACCACCATGTTGTTTACCGGTGACGTCACTGTCACGGTCGAGCCTGATGGGGGTGCCAAATCCATCGATGTACAGCGCTTTGTTGTCATCGCCATGGTTGAGTATGTAATCCTTATTGTCTCCGAGGGTGAAGCAGCGATCGAATAAACCAACATGTGTAAAGCTACAAGCATGTAAATAATTACGGAAAAATACATTCCAACAGTGTAATAAAACAAACAAACAAAAAACACAAACAAAACACAATAGAAAAAATAAAAATAAGAAAACCGCTCAGCGCTCCGACCGGTCGACCGCAAGAGCAGTGACCCGGATTTACGCTGAGCACTGTAAATCCACATATTAAGACAACGTGAAAATAAATGAGTTGAGGGGTTAAATCACAAAGCAAAAATAAGTGAATTCTAAGAACACTGTATATGAAAAATATACATACAATTGTTCATCACAATACATTTTTACATATGAAAATGAATAAAGTGTGGGGGATTTGTGTGTGGGGGGTCACATTTCAAAGCACATTTCACATTTTTGTGTTGAAAAAAATCACGTGAAAATAAAAACACACTGAAAATATGGAAATATGAAGTGAATAATGATTATTAACATACAAAGTTCATACTTTGAATAATTATTAACATACAAAGTGTGACTTTTCTGTCAGGGTAAAGTTGTCTATAGTTTATTTTAGAGTGAATTAAAGGCTGATGTTAAAATCTGGTGAAAGAGGGTGTTGCAATCAGCGAACACTTGCTGTGAGATTAAATCATTTTTTTAGCCCTCCTCTGGGTCTCTTATCTACCAGAGAGAAAGCAAAAGAAAGCAGCTCACTTGGGTTCACTCAGATACCATGTCACTGCAAACCTGTTAGTTAACAATCCAGTAAATTTATGTACTCTTTGTTTTCAAAACAAAGCACTATTGTAATGTTGTTTGAATCAAGAACTTACCATCCAGCTGGCCAAGTGAGCCTAATGGAAAAGAAAGAGAGAAACGCAATGCTTTATACAACATCAACAATGTCAGAAAGCTTTTCCACTGTATTTTTGATTTCTAAACACAGCATAAGACAACATGCAGATTATAATTTTTTTAAAAATCCACAGAAACGTGTATTACAAGATATGTTTAAGATTGAGGATATTATTGCTTCAACCAAAACACTGAAATATCTGATAAGAATTGTGAACAAGCCTTTTCATAATACTAATACTACAACAACAACAAAACCCTTAACACCAGATTAACAATGCTTTTTTTTTTTTTTTAATCCAGCGTCATTAACAACTGCTTAGGATAGTTTGTGCAATACAGAGGTGGGGTACACCCTGGCCAGGTCACCAATCTATTGCATGGCTCAAATAATTATTTATTACTGTGATTTTAACAAATTACAATTTGATTTAAATTGTATAACCAATTACTTGCATAATATTTTTGGTTTGTAGATTAAAAACTAATTATATAAAGAGGATAAGAGAGAATAAGCAGGAATGCAGAGAATAACAATTATAAAGAGTGCAAAATACATAAATTCACCATGGGCACAGTGACTAAACATATTCTGCATATCTCAGCAGGACTAAGGCAAACTGAAAAGAGGAAAGAAGCTCCAGATCAGTTCAAATGTCTGAAATGTCTGGAAGTTTTCCTTCAGTCGCGACCTTCCTGTCTGAAGTGTATTTTAAAGGTATTAGACTGCAAAAATGACATCTTCACAAATGAATATATCAATTCTGGTTTGATTTATCTAATATTCTTTATTACAAGATTACAATTAAGCAAATAACCAGTGGACAGGGTGAGGAGCTTCAAATAACTTGGTGTCCAGCTCACTGAGGACCTCTCATGGACAAACCATTGAGACAATCTTACAGTGAAGGCACGGCAGTGCCTATATTACTATGGCCTCGTGGCCAGGTTCAGGCTCTCCCCACAAGTGCTCAGGATGCTTTAGATGGCCACCATCGAGAGCCTTCTGGCTGGTAACATCACGGTATGGTTTGGCAATGCCACCAGAGCAGGACCGCAAAGCGCTATCCAGGGAGGTACACTCAGCTGAGAGAGCCACAAAGCACTGTTTCCCTGCCCTGCAAGATATTTAGGCACAGCAGTGCAGAACCAGGGCAAAGAAGATAGTTAAGAACCTCAGTCACCCGGACCAGGGCCTGTTCTCAGTGCTGAGGTCAGGCAAAAGGTACTGTAGCCTGAGAACCAAAACCAAGAGGCTCAGGAGGAGCTTCTTCCCTCAGGCAGTTCGGGTGCCAAATGAGGATTCATCTCAAGGGCTGTACCCCCAAATCACCTCAAACATCCAGGAAAGAGTAAACACATACTCTTCATATACCAACATATCTTGTCCATATGTTTATACTCCTTTATTATTCATCTATATTATTTATCTGTGTATATTATATTTCTATACACTCTCAGAAAACAAAGTACTTTATTGTACCTTTAGGGGTACAACAGTTTGCCACTGAGGCAGTACCTTTTAAGGTACTGTGGCAGCGGGGGCGTGGTCAAGCATCGGTCTGTGAATGGAGGGTGGAGTCAGGGAAGGTAAGTGGCAGAATCACTGCACCTGACGGGAATTAACCCGTGTTTGTGTGTCTTCTTCAGTGACCGCACCCTATAAGAGGAGAGGGAGAGCAGAGGAAGGGAGCTCTCTCCCCAACCAGAATGCTTGTGTGTGTGTGTGTGTGTGTGTGTGTGTGTGTGTGTGTGTGTGTGTGTGTGTGTGTGTGCGTGCGTGCGTGCGCATGTGACTGGGAGAGTGTAGAGTAAAGAGCTGAAAAGCTAAAATAAAAAGAGTTTAAGAACTCAGTTCTGGCCTGCCGTGCTTCTGTGCTCCACCCACCTTCAACGATTCTTACAGTGGTGCTGAAACCTGGGACGGAGTACAGAAGAGAACAGCCCCATGGAGTCCTCCCCCTTCAAGGACCTGGTCCATGCCCTCGCCACGGCCCAACAGAGCCAGCACCAGGCGCTGATCGCCCTCCGGAAGGAGCAGGAACAATGGTTCGAAGACCTGGTGCTGGTGCAGCAGGAAGATCGCCAGGCGTTCCGGGGTCCACCATCACCACCGCCGCAGACCCTCCCCACCTCACCCTAATGAAGATGGGTCCGCAGGACGACCTTGAAGCCTTCCTTGCTCTTTTTGAGCAGGCAGCAGAGGCGTGGGGTTGGCTGGTGGAACAGCGCATGGCGCGCCTCCTCCCCCTGCTAACTGGCGAGGCACAGCTGGCCGAGCTACAGCTCCCCGCCAACAGCCGGCTGGTCTACACTGACCTCCGCAGGGCCATCCTCCAATGCGTGGGGCGCACCCCAGAGCAGCAATGGCAGCGCTTCTGCGCGCTGCGCCTGGAAGAGGTCAGCCAGCTGTTTGTGTTTGGCCAGCAACTCCGGGACACCTGCCGGCAGTGGCTGAGGGCCGACAACCGCGACACCGAGGGAATCATCGATCTGGTGGTGCTGGAACAATTCATCGCCCGACTTCCGGAAGGAACAGCAGAATGGGTCCAGTGCCATCACCCAGTGTCGCTGGATCAGGCCATTGTGCTGGCGGAGGACCATATGGCGGCTGTTCCGACAGCAGGACAGCGTGTCTCCCCTTCTCCCCTCCTCTCTCTCTCTCTCTCTCTCTCTCTCCTTCTGTTCCTCGTCCTCGCCCCATTCCCCCACCGCGGAGGCGGGGGCCAGCTCCACCCCAGCCGGCCCGCCACACCCGCGGTACCCTACCGTTTCCTACTTCCGTGTCTGTGTCTTCCCCCCTCAGGTGAGTGAGCTCTGAAACACCGGTGCAGAGGGAGAGCCTGGGCCAGTTTGCCTGGGAAGGTATTGTGTGTGCACGGGGATGTTCACAACTACCCTTTAGTGTTGGTCCACATTCTCTTTCGAGGGGGAAAATTGAGTAAAGGTGGCGGTTAATCCTCGCCTTACCCACTCTATAATTTTGGGGACTGATTGTGCAGCCACCCTTACAGACTGCCCGAACACAAAAAAGGTGGTTCGGGAAGAACTTGAGGCCATGCTCGAAATGGGCATCGTTGAGGAGTCCCACAGTGACTGGAGCAGCCCAGTGGTCTTGGCTCCCAAGGCCGACGGGTCAGTCCAGTTCTGTATGGACTATAGAAAAGTCAACATGGTGTCTAAATTCGATGCGTACCCAATGCTTCGTATTGACGAGTTGCTCGATCGACTAGGCACGGCTCGTTTTTATTCGACACTGGATTTGACAAAGGGATATTGGCAGATCCCCTTGACTCCGCTATCCCAAGAGAAAACGGCCTTTTCCACACCGTTCGGCTTACACCAGTTCGTCACACTTCCGTTTGGGCTGTTTAGGGCACCCGCAACATTCCAGCGGCTTATAAATAGGGTCCTCCGCCCCCACGCCACCTACGCGGCTGCATACTTGGACGACATCATTATTTATAGTAATGACTGGCTGCGGCACTTAAGCCACCTAAGGGCCGTCCTTAGGTCGCTGAGGTGAGCGGGTCTCACAGCCAACCCAAAGAAGTGTGCAATTGGGCGGGTGGAAGTACGGTATCTGAGCTTCCACTTGGGCAATGGGCAGGTGCATCCCCAAATCAATAAGACAGCAGTGATTGCGGCCTGCCCGAGGCCCAAGACCAAAAAGAGGGTGAGACAGTTCCTGGGGCTGGCTACTATCGTAGGTTTATTCCTAATTATTCGGACGTCACCAGCCCGCTGACTGATCTCACTAAAAAGGGGGCACCAGATCTGGTCCAGTGGACAGAGCAATGATACAATAAAGTTCTACATTTCACCTCCGACCATTGCCCATGACCTTTAATGACATTTTACAAGTTCATTCTGATCCCTAATTTAAAAAATATTAAAGAAGAATGTTGATTATTCTTGGATTTATTTTAATTATATTTTATGGGGAAAAAATAGCATCAAGAAGTATGTGATATTTTCTTGTTTAAACAACATAAAGTGATTTCCAAGTAACTGCTTGGTAAAAGTGTCTGTCATGTGAGTGTTACATTGAGACAAATATTTTAATTCTAACACCATCAAAATAAATGATTTTTGGTTTTATTACGCATGCAAAGTTATCACTGTTTTGTTAGATAAAGCCTCATTTGTATAAATAAATGTACATTTTTAAAATAAAGTTTAAAAAACTTGTAAGAATCTCAACAAACGAGTAATTGTAATGTTTGCGATTTTAAAAATGTACCCTATTCACCTGTAGGGTCTTGCCTTAGTTGTAATATGTTGCACATATCAGTGCTTCCTTGACACGTACCTGTAGCACTAAGGAGTTGAGCGCATACAACACACACAACTTTCCACAAATTATTCTCCATGATCTTGTGTCTCCTTTTCTTTCAGGTAGTCTTCTAATTCCTGATGTCATGTGTCTTTAAATGCAATAGAACTTTCTTCCTTGTTGACTCTTACTAGAAGACAAAGCATGCAGAAACTGTAAACTCCCCATTCCTGTGTTACCTGTTACAACCCCGATTCCAAAAAAGTTGGGACAAAGTACAAATTGTAAATAAAAACGGAATACAATGATGTGGAAGTTTCAAAATTCCATATTTTATTCAGAATAGAACATAGATGACATATCAAATGTTTAAACTCAGAAAATGTATCATTTAAAGAGAAAAATTAGGTGATTTTTAAATTTCATGACAACAATACATCTCAAAGTTGGGACAAGGCCATGTTTACCACTGTGAGACATCCCCTTTTCTCTTTACAACAGTCTGTAAACATCTGGGGACTGAGGAGACAAGTTGCTCAAGTTTAGGGATAGGAATGTTAACCCATTCTTGTCTAATGTAGGATTCTAGTTGTTCAACTGTCTTAGGTCTTTTTTGTCGTATCTTCCGTTTTATGATGCGCCAAATGTTTTCTATGGGTGAAAGATCTGGACTGCAGCCTGGCCAGTTCAGTACCCGGACCCTTCTTCTACGCAGCCATGATGCTGTAATTGATGCAGTATGTAGTTTGGCATTGTCATGTTGGAAAATGCAAGGTCTTCCCTGAAAGAGATGTCGTCTGGATGGGAGCATATGTTGCTCTAGAACCTGGATATACCTTTCAGCATTGATGGTGTCTTTCCAGATGTGTAAGCTGCCCATGCTACACGCACTAATGCAACCCCATACCATCAGAGATACAGGCTTCTGAACTGAGTGCTGATAACAACTTGGGTCGTCCTTCTCCTCTTTAGTCCGAATGACACGGCGTCCCTGATTTCCATAAAGAACTTCAAATTTTGATTCGTCTGACCACAGAAAAGTTTTCCACTTTGCCACAGTCCATTTTAAATGAGCCTTGGCCCAGAGAAGACGTCTGCGCTTCTGGATCATGTTTAGATACGGCTTCTTCTTTGAACTATAGAGTTTTAGCTGGCAACGGCGGATGGCATGGTGAATTGTGTTCACAGATAATGTTCTCTGGAAATATTCCTGAGCCCATTTTGTGATTTCCAATACAGAAGCATGCCTGTATGTGATGCAGTGCCGTCTAAGGGCCCGAAGATCACGGGCACACAGTATGGTTTTCCGGCCTTGACCCTACGCACAGAGATTCTTCCAGATTCTCTGAATCTTTTGATGATATTATGCACTGTAGATGATGATATGTTCAAACTCTTTGCAATTTTACACTGTCAAACTCCTTTCTGATATTGCTCCACTATTTGTCGGCACAGAATTAGGGGGATTGGTGATCCTCTTCCCATCTTTACTTCTGAGAGACGCTGCCACTCCAAGATGCTCTTTTTATACCCAGTCATGTTAATGACCTATTGCCAGTTGACCTAATGAGTTGCAATTTGGTCCTCCAGCTGTTCCTTTTTTGTACCTTTAACTTTTCCAGCCTCTTATTGCCCCTGTCCCAACTTTTTTGAGATGTGTTGCTGTCATGAAATTTCAAATGAGCCAATATTTGGCATGACATTTCAAAATGTCTCACTTTCGACATTTGATATGTTGTCTATGTTCTATTGTGAATACAATATCAGTTTTTGAGATTTGTAAATTATTGCATTCCGTTTTTATTTACAATTTGTACTTTGTCCCAACTTTTTTGGAATCGGGGTTGTATACACCTGCCCATAACATAAGCAGCAACATACCAACAAAACAATCTGACGTATTTTCCCTGAATGGGAGCACTTCCTTAAGTGTCTGAATTCACTTTTTAGGTTGAAATTACTTCATTGGCCGGTCAGATTTGTGAATGACAGACAGTGTGGAAGTACATCTTTGACTTCTGTACTTGCTTATTGAAGCTTCTTAGTGTGTCTAGATCTCTAGAAAAAATATTGTACGTATTTTCACTGGGCTGTGCAACAAATATTTCCTGTCTACAATCTAATTCTCATGATTTAATCATGCTCATGTAAAGGTTTTTATTTTTATTTTATTTATTTATTTGTTTGGGGGTGGCACGGTGGTGTAGTGGTTAGCACTGTCGCCTCACAGCAAGAAGGTCCGGGTTCGAGCCCCGTGGCCGGCGAGGGCCTTTCTGTGTGGAGTTTGCATGTTCTCCCCGTGTCCGCGTGGGTTTCCTCTGGGTGCTCCGGTTTCCCCCACAGTCCAAAGACATGCAGGTTAGGTTAACTGGTGACTCTAAATTGACCGTAGGTGTGAATGTGAGTGTGAATGGTTGTCTGTGTCTATGTGTCAGCCCTGTGATGACCTGGCGACTTGTCCAGGGTGTACCCCGCCTTTCGCCCGTAGTCAGCTGGGATAGGCTCCAGCTTGCCTGCAACCCTGTAGAACAGGATAAAGCGGCTAGAGATAATGAGATGAGATGAGATTTATTTGTTTGTTTATTTATTTTTGCCAAAGGCCCCTTCTTTATTGTTGCTCAGAGAGAGGGATAGATTGAGTCATGGCTCAGGATCAGGATATCTATAAAGCTACGGAGTTAAATATAGTTCGGAATGAAATTTCTTCCTTATTTATTTTTAATCCACCACACTAGTTCTTTGAAACAAAAAGAGCATCACTGAATTTTTTTCAAGTGAGTTCACTCATACCAACGAATTAACAAAAGAGCAAGTTAACACGACTTCAGTTTTATTCTTACTGTCCAATATCATAAGCCATGGCCTAATGGTTAGAGAAGCAGCTTTGGAACTAAAAAGTTGCCGGATTGGTTCCTTGAACAAGTAGGACTGGCTCTTGAGCAAAGCACATAACACGCAACTGCTCATCAGGCTACTCTGGGCATGTTGTACGTCACTCTGGATAATGTGGTATGTGGTACATCACATCTACTAAATGCCTGTAATGTAATCTCATCTCATCTCATTATCTCTAGCCGCTTTATCCTGTTCTACAGGGTTGCAGGCAAGCTGGAGCCTATCCCAGCTGACTACGGGCGAAAGGCGGGGTACACCCTGGACAAGTCGCCAGGTCATCACAGGGCTGACACATAGACACAGACAACCATTCACACTCACATTCACACCTACGGTCAATTTAGAGCCACCAGTTAACCTAACCTGCATGTCTTTGGACTGTGGGGGAAACCGGAGTACCCGGAGGAAACCCACGCGGACACAGGGAGAACATGCAAACTCCACACAGAAAGGCCCTCACCGGCCACGGGGCTCGAACCCGGACCTTCTTGCTGTGAGGCGACAGCGCTAACCACTACACCACCGTGCCGCCCGCCTGTAATGTAATGTATTTAGAAATGGCAAGTTTTGCATTTTAGGTGAACTGTTAATGTTCTGCAGAATGGCTTAATTTATAATAAGCAGTATGTCATCTGTAACTTCCATCCATCCATTATTTGTAGCCACTTGATCCTGTCCTACAGGGTTGCAGGCAAGCTGGAGCCTATCCCAGCTGACTACGGGCGAAAGGCGGGGTACACCCTGGACAAGTCACCAGGTCATCACAGGGCTGACACATAGAGACAAACAACCATTCACACTCACATTCACACCTACGGTCAATTTAGAGTCACCAATTAGTCTAACCTGCATGTCTTTGGACTGTGGAAGAAACCGGAGCACCTGGAGGAAACCCACACGGACATGGGGAGAACATGCAAACTCCACACAGAAAGGCCCTCGTCGGCCAATGGGCTCGAACCCAGAACCTTCTTGCTGTGAGGTGACAGTGCTAATCACTACACCACCGTGCCGCTGTCATCTGTAACTTATTACTGCATATATCATTTAATGCCATGGACATCTTTTGAGCAACTGGAAACGTAGTTGAAAATTAAAGTTAGCAGTTAGATAGTTGAACAAATTCAGATTTTCTAATCTCTTGTGTATGTAAACAAAGTTAGGTTAAAGTCTGATTTACTTTCATTTTAGCTTTGAGCAAAATTGGATCTATTTTAACCCACATATTCCTCCAAGAAAAGTTAGAATAGTCTCAATACTTTACAGTACGGGGCGGCACGGTGGTGTAGTGGTTAGCGCTGTCACCTCACAGCAAGAAGGTCCGGGTTCGAGCCCCGTGGCCGGCAAGGGCCTTTCTGTGAGGAGTTTGCATGTTCTCCCTGTGTCTGCGTGGGTTTCCTCCGGGTGCTCCGGTTTCCCCCACAGTCCAAAGACATACAGGTTAGGTTAACTGGTGACTCTAAATTGACCGTAGGTGTGAATGTGAGTGTGAATGGTTGTCTGTGTCTATGTGTCAGCCCTGTGATGACCTGGCGACTTGTCCAGGGTGTACCCTGCCTTTCGCCCGTAGTCAGCTGGGATAGGCTCCAGCTTGTCTGCGACCCTGTAGGACAGGATAAAGCGGCTAGAGATAATGAGATGAGATGAGACTTTACAGTACGCATGCATGCTGAGAACTTCCAACAAATTCACAATGTCACATATTATGATGCTGTATTTGCAATAAATACCACTGTCATACAGGCATCTTTAGATTAACATGGGGCGGCCTTGGGCTGAAGTACCCTTGAGCAAGGTATCTAACCCGTGACTGCTCCCTGGGTGCTATAGTATGGCTGCCCATTGCTCTGGGTGTGTGTGCGTGTGTGTGTTGACTGTTTCAGATGGGTTAAATGCAGAGAATGAATCTCACTGTGCTTGAAGTGGTTTCCCCCACAGTCCAAAGACATGCAGGTTAGGCTAATTGGTGGCTCTAAATTGACCGTAGGTGTGAATGTGAGTGTGAATGGTTGTCTGTGTCTATGTGTCAGCCCTGCGATGACCTGGTGACTTGGCCAGGGTGTACCCCACCTCTCACCCATAGTCAGCTGGGATAGGCTCCAGCTTGCCTGCGACCCCATAGAACAGGATAAGCGGCTACAGATAATGGATGGATGGATGTGCTTGAAGTGTGCATGTGACAAATAAAGGTTTCTTCTTCTTCTTTCTTCTTCTTCATCTTTACCTGCAATCTTCCATTTTAATTCTTGCCAGGTTGGTACTTCTGAATCACAAGGCACTTTGGACATCTAAATAATACTGTAGGGCACATACTGGGGACAGGGAACACTCCACAGGTTTGCCTTCATGGAATGCTGTGGAGTCACTTAGTTAACAAAATTGGCTAATATGACAGGTAGAAACTCCAACTTGACCCATCAGGTCACCCCAAAGTCATTTGACCCTCAATGCATGCAAGGTGAGCTTTATCACCGAAGTTTGCAGTTCTCTCACTCTCTTTTTACTGAAATGAGCAAAAATACAATTCGAGAGACACCCATTTCCATTTTGCCTCTTGTGTAGGTTCATCAGGGGCTCGAAGGACCTTAGGGGACTCCAGCACAAGGGGGAGATCCCATGTCAGGCTCTTGGGGAATCATGGCATATGAAAACACCTCACCTCATTCATGAAAGTCTTAATAGTTTATAAGCCTTTAGAAAAATGCAGTCCATGAGGCTGTGATGCTCCATGATGGCCAACACAGACACATTTAATGTTGATGGGGATGTGTCACTGTTTAGCATTCTCCAGAGAAAGTTTAGTCTTGTGGGAATCAGAGAGTGCACCAGGTCCAGTCAATGAGGTGCATACAATGTGTGGAACAGTTTTCATGTGAGAGTCTACAGGGACCATGTACAGGAGTGTTCAGAGTTGTTTCCTGGTCTGGTAACTCGCAATCCTCAGTTCACACGCTGTCCTGAGGGGCCAAACCCACTGGCTGAGTGCTATCCATCAAGCCTCCTAGAAGGGTATCCAGTTCTACTCGGGAGAACCCCAAGCTGACTTGGCATCAGCGAAAAAGTCCAAGTGCACTTTGTCAAACTTGTCACAGCAGTGCTCAACAGCAGGAATTTTTAATGTAGTCATAACAATATTGTTTGTTTACATGGAAATTAAGTGAACAAAATATCACAGATTTGGAATTAAAGAGCAGGAATTTCATTTCATGCAACTCTGGCCAAAATACTGACTTTTTAACCTGCTCCTCTTTGGGATAAATGTTTATTTAAATGCAGACTTATTTCAAACTTATTTGAAAATCAGTCTGCAACTTAAAATATACATGGAAGGAAGTTCTTTTATTAGTTTATATGTATTAGTTCTTTCTGCATTAGCTGCCACAGCTCATGTCTGCAGGCACTGGCAGAATATTCACAACAACTATTCCCATATGTGGTTTTATCACCGCCCCTGACTGAAATCACTTTAACCGACAGCCGCAGTCTATCTGAATACCGGTCTGAAGGTTGCGCATGCGCAGTGTTACTGGTACGGAACTCGCAAAGCTTGAATACAGCTTTCATGTTTGGATCCACTGAAAGTATCATTTATCCCAAATCACAATGTGGCAATACAACCACACAACTCTTTTTATTTTGTGTTAAATGAGAGATAAAGTAATGTCCAGTTGTTTCAGTGTAAAGCGACTGGTGTTCATGATGTTTACTATTTAACGAATTTGAGCTCGCTTTACTTTCGGAATCCTTAATAATAATAATAATAATAATAATAATAATAATAAATGCGGCTATTGAAAAAAATTATGGTCCGACAAAGGGCAAGGCAAGGCAAGTTTATTTATATAGCGCATTTCATACACAGTGGCAGTTCAATGTGCTTTACAGAGGTAAAGGCAAAACAGTAAACAATAGAAAATAAAATTACATAAAATAAAGGGGGAAGAAGAGAGAAAAAAAATAAGAAGAATTAAACAATAGTAGAAATAAAATTATAAAATGAAGTAAAAGTTCAGTAAAAAACAGCAGAATAAAGGTTAAGTAAAGTTTTAAACATGCAAAGACTGTAAAAGTTAAGTAAAGTTTAAAACATGTAAAGATAATGACATTTACCAGTTAGCAGAAAGCATCTGAGAACAACTTGGTCTTTAATCTAGATGTGAAGCTGCCAACAGCAGGAGCATTTTTGATGTCCTCTGGGAGTTGGTTCCATAGCTGTACTGCATAGTAGCTAAAAGCTGCTTCACCACACTTTGTTTTAACAACAGGTTTTACCAGTAAATTTTGCTGCTGCGATCTGGTAGATCTGATTGGGTTAGGCCGCTGCAACATATCAGAGAGGTAATTGGGCCCTGTACCATTTAGAGATTTGTACACCAGCAGCAATGCTTTAAAGTCAATTCTGTAGCTTACTGGAAGCCAGTGAAGGGACTTTAGAATTGGAGCAATGTGCTCTGTTCTTTTTGTTCATGTGAGAACCCTAGCCGCTGCATTTTGAATCACCTGAAGTCGTTTGATGGTCTTTATTGGCAGGCCTGTGAAAAGGCCATTGCAGTAGTCAACCCTACTAGAGATAAAGCGGGGTCACGGGCACCCCAGGACCCTCCCCTAGCTACACCCCTGTAATAATAATAATAATAATAATAATAATAATAAAGGGCAGCATGGTGGTGTAGTGGTTAGCACTGTTGCCTCACAGCAAGAAGGTCCTGGGTTCGAGCCCAGCGGCCGGCGAGGGCCTTTCTGTGTGGAGTTTGCATGTTCTCCCCGTGTCCACATGGGTTTCCTCCGGGTGCTCCGGTTTCCCCCAACAGTCCAAAGGCATGCAGGTTAGGCTAGTTGGTGGCTCTAAATTGACCGTAGGTGTGAATGTGAGTGTGAATGGTTGTCTGTGTCTATGTGTTAGCCCTGCGATGACCTGGCGACTTGTCCAGGGTGTACCCCACTTCTCGCCCATAGTCAGCTGGGATAGGCTCCAGCTGCCTGCGACCCTGTAGGACAGGATAAGCGGCTACAGATAATGGATGGATGGATAATAATAATAAATGTGGCTATTGAAAAAAATGTATGGTCCAACAAAGGGGGAGGTCACGGGCACCCCAAGGCCCCCCAGCTACGCCCTTGAAGGGAGGTTCACGGGCACCCCAGAACCCCCCAGCTACTTCCCTGTAATAATAATAATGGTATAAACAAGAGTACATGTAACGTTTGAAAATACGGGAACATGCTTTTAAAAATTTATATGGAAAAAAAGGTCAACAAATTTAGCACAGCATTCGATTTTTATATTTAGACTGTATCTCTTTAAATTCATATTATTATTATTATTATTAATGCATGTAATAACGAGCCAGTATAATAAATAAATTAATTTCAAATTATATTTTGTTGTGCTAACGAGGATGAAGCGTAACATCATCAAAAAAAATTCTTCAAAGTAAATCGCTCTCTTTCTGCTCTTCTCAAAATGGCAAGTTTTATGACACGACGAGTCCCAAATGACACTTGTCTCTTATATAAAGACACCGTGTATACTGACATGGAGCCTTTCGCGCCCTACCTAGTGCTCTATGTGTCCGTTTGGGATTCAGCCCCACCAGTGTTTCTCACACCCACAGGAAGCGAATTTTTGAGAGCGTGACCTCTCGCCCTTCTTCCGGTTGCCTCCCGCCCCACGTAGCCATCTTCGTTTCCTGAACAAAAAGGGGCGAGATTGGACAGACAATCAGACAGAGAGTCGCTCCGTCTAACATGATAGAAAGCGCTCACGGACACGGCTGTGACGGTACAATATGATCGGAGCCGGAGTGGGCGAAGAGGAAAACCAGCCGCGCGCCGTGTTGAGACTGGAAACCGTTAGCTAGCTAAGCAAAGCTGCTAGCTAGCTAGCTAACGGACAGTTTGGTAACGTCACGGTGGGATAAAGATAAGATTAGCTTAGCTAGCTGGCTAACTAGCCAGCCTGTTTAGAGCAGCACGGTACAAGGCGTTAGCTAGCCAGCTGGCTAAGTGTTTAGCGAACGCGAAGGGGTGAATAGTTAGAAAAAGGAGCTACACTTTAGTTAGTTGTAGATTATGGGTCATATTTTCATCTGAATCGCTCCAAGCAGCTCGGAAACACTGCTGCTCTTCTGAATAGAGACGAATAAGGATTTCTTTTGCACGACGGGATCAACTGCAAGCTGTGGTGAGACACTTTGTGTTTTGGTGGTGGTTGTTTTTTCACTGGTTCTTTCATAACGCGGTTTACATGTTGACATTAAGCTGAATTTGTCGGACACGAGCTCAGGAAAGTTATCAAACTTTTTTTTACCAGGATGACCTGAGAGTGGTTTGTTAAACAGGGTGTCTAGGAAGAAGTGTGTCAGCTTGGTTCTGATTCAACGCGACTTAAGTGTTCTTAATCATGGCCGAGTCTAGACAGTGTCTCCAGCCTGGAGTGCTTTATATCATCCTGATGCCAATCAAGCTGTTGTTTTGCCTGATTGGGTGTCTTTTGGATGAGATTTGACCACTCGGTACAGATTTACTTCATTAAAAAGAGGTAGACACATTGTTTAGAAGAAAAAGAAGCCTTTATTTGTCACACACACACACAAGCGCAGTGAAATTCCTCCTCTGCATTTAACCCATCTGAAGCAGTGGGCACACACACATGTACACAGCTGTGCCACGGTGCCCGGGGAGCAGTTGAGTTGAGGGTTAGTCGCCTTGCTTAAGGCCACTTCAGCCATGATACAGAGGAAGAGGAAAGTGCTGTTCATTCACTCCAACCTCATTCCCTCACATTTTTCCTGCTGGTCCTGGGAATCGAACCGGCAACCCTTTGGGGCCCAAGGCTGCTTCTCTAACCTTCAGGCCCTTGTTTAAATGCATCCAGTAATATTGTGCCTGTTTTTGGAGCCAGTGCGGTGTTTGACATTTCCACCCAAAACACATTTTTATTCAAGGGTAAATTCAGGAGCAAGATCAATGTAATTCTCCTATTTTATATGAAACTCTGGTCAAATATCTGTCACATTTTGCACAATTTTTTTTTTTTTTTTACCTTGCGCAATAGAGATCTTGCAGTCACGTGACCGGAAAGTACACAGCCGCCATCTTGTCGGTAAAAAACACCGCTGAATACTGCTGCACTCGTGTACAGAATGGATCAATTTCAACCGACGGACTACACGGCTCATTTTTCTAATGAACAGATAACTAGATATATGTCTAAAATAAACGATCTACAGATTAGTGACCCTTATGGCTTACCGGACGGAGTTTTCACGACCGTGTCAGTGGATTTTGAACTGCCAGCGGAATACCCGGACGTGTATAATTACCTCATCAACTTTCCCTCGCTGTTCAGTGGGGAAGCACTGCGTGCTTATAAATCTCTGGACAGTTATCTTTACAGAAATTCAGGATTTGTCAGCGACTCAGATGTGGCATCTTGTAAACAAGAAAATAACAATCCTCATTGGATGGGTAAGTCACTTAAGTATTGAGTATAGCACTGACCAGCCGATTATAGAATAGAATGAGGTAATTCCAAATCGTCCGTCTTGTTTACCATGGATCTGGCGTTGGAGAGAGAGGCTTAGCAGTGGAGATTTGAGTGGCTGTTTTCTGAGCTTAGTCAACAGGCCGGCTCTGCAGCCTCGCTTTTGCTTCCGCTCCCGGCGCCGCCTCTTTCGCTTTGCTTCCGATAACAATCCACGGAGACCCCGCTGGTCTCGCTATCTCGTCCAGAATGTTGTGCATGCGACGGAAATCGCTACAAACCGTCATTTTCTGCTGGAAACCAATGTCCAGTAAGTCCATACGGTTGTAGTGGATATTGAAGTCTGGTACAGACGAACAACACGCAAAAATACACACAAAAAACATAAACGTGCACAGGTAGGGAGAGCTTGCAGCCGTTGTAGTAGAATTGTATATAGTAGGGTTTTCCAGAAGAAAAGGTAGAAGTAAAAGCAGAAGTAGAATCAGAAGTAGAAGGCGGAAATATGGCGTTTGACCGACAAGATGGCATCTGTCACAATCTGGATCGGCTGTGACGTCACATGCAAGTGCTCCATACCAGAAAAATTCAGTTGAAATCAAGCCGTTTGAGGCGAATTGGTCCACCTCTGAAAAAACTTGGTATTTGAATTTCCCAGCAAACATTGATTTTTGTGACGTCGCGTGCGGGACGCCTCCCTCTGACTCCGTCAGCGCTGGTTTGTTTATGAGAAAACAACCTGGTGGTTTTCTGCAAATTTCTTCAATGTTATCATGTAATTATTAAAATGGTTAACAGATGTATCGTAGGAGGGTGTAGCAACACCAATCTTGATGGGATTAGTACTCATAGTTTTCCAAAAGACCGGACAAGGAGAGAGAAATGGGAGCGCTTGGTCTACACAGGCTGTGCACTGAAACCATGCAAAGCTCTCGCAGCCTGCTGGCGCTTCCGCAGATAACGTCACGCATCTGGCTTCAGACTCCCTTGGGATTTTTCCAGACGCAGATGGCCTTGTGCAAAATTACCCTTCTGGATGAGTGTGTAAAGGGACATACTTTCATATTAAAAAAAAAAAAACCAAAATGAAATTGGTCCAGAATATGCACTTTAAAGTTGTATTTCATATGAATCCAGTTAACTTTTTTATTTCTAGGTAAATTAAAGGTGTGAGTCTTAATACGAGTAGACTATCAGAGGAAAAATGGTGCCTAAAGCTAGTATCTCACTGGGCTGCGACAGCTTGCGACAAATTCCGAATGTCATTCTTAAGAGTTTCAAAAGTGTCTTAAAACATTCACAGGGCTTCTCAATTTCCTCGTATGAGTCGCAAAGTGTCTCTTCTTCATCGCTGAAATTTTGAACACGTTCAAAAAAATTAGTGCGACACAATTTCTCTCAAAATAGCCGCAAATGCATCGCTGGTGTCGCAAAGCCATCACGAACCCTTCTCAAGTCAGTTTCCGTGAGGCTTCCTCTACTTTCCTGCCTGCCGAGGGAAAGCCGGCCTGCTACAGCCTCCGGCTAGTTTGAGACACAATTGCAATAAAATATGCGAATATCAATTCAGTGTGGTTCCAAGTGAAAATTGTTGCTAATTCGCATATTTTATCGCAATTGTTGTCTTCAACTAGTCGCAGGCTGTCGCAGCCCAGTGAGATACTGGCTTAAGTGTTTGCTTATCACTGGATTGGTATACCATTTGTTCCAATTCCGTATTTTAAAGCCACATCCTATTCACATTTCCTTGTGAAAAATGCATATTAAAGATGTGTACAATTAATTCTACCACCCCAGCTACAAAGAAACAGTCTTTTTTTTAAATTTTTTTTTAACCAAAAAGCGTAGAGGCCACTTTCGTCAAATCAAACCCACTTTCAGCTAAAACTCTTCAGTGTTTATGAGTCGGAAACAGTTTGCCAAAAAACCTGGCTCGCGTTTGATGATGGTGTTGGTGGTCCTCACCCAAATCAGCTTTGTTGCTTGTGTGCACAGTACCAGATGTGCTTTCTTTCCTATCAGCTTTGCTACGGCGATCATTACTGGGAGCATTTGAAGTTTAAACTGGCAGAGCAGGACTGAGCGGGCTGTCGACTGGTGCCAGCCTTCCATTTATAAGAGAGGAAGAGGTTATTTTAAAAGTGTGCTTCCTCCCAATAACCCTAGCAAGAGAGATGAATACATGTTGGTTTGTCTGGGACCAATCAGTATCCGCTGACCTCAAAGCCACAGAAAAAAACCTGCGGTGGATCCAGATGTAAATGGAAAACATGGGGAAGCTGGAATTATGCCTCCTAATTGCACGTGTGCAGAATGTAGGGTATGAATTATGACTTCGATACCATATAGTGTTGTTTGGGACGAAGCGGGAAGAGTTCGTATGGAGTACTGACTCTCTGTAATTGTCGCATGGTATTAAGTATATGAGTAATAGGTTGAAAACAGCCTCTGACGCGACTTCTGTCGCGTGCCGGAAATAACACGCGTCCTTTTACGTTAACGTATTTAACTGCATGTAGTATGTTATTACAGGCCTGTTTAATACATTTTGTGCTTCAGTGACAGGGTACAGTGCTGAATTTCTGATAAGTTGGCTTCCTGGGTATGTGTATTGGCTGTTTGCTTTAGGACACGAAATTTGCATGTGAACTGCCTTTAGATCCTGTGAATAAAGGACAATCACAGTGGCCCATCCCCATGCTATTGACTGCACTTTTAGCTGCTTTGCACAATACTGGCTGTTCACTCTTGATCCACTTACACAATGAGGCATGAAACGTGGGCAACAAAAAAAACGTTACAATAAAGCCTTCAATTTTCCGTGACTTTAGTGCATAATTGGGATATAACACACTTTCTTCATGTGCAATAAGAAGCCTGACTAACTGATTTTTATTTATTTATTTATTTATTTTAATATACGCACCTCTCTATTTCATAATCTTGTATTTCTCTGAAAAGTGAAATGCACAGTAGGGCTTGACAATATATGATTTATCACAGTTCACATTTCTGTGATGGTGTGTATTGTGATGTCTCTAATCAGAAGAAGCTGATTTAATGTTAGCTTGTACTGTTTAAAATCTTTGTTTTATAAAGGGTTTTTTATTTATTCTTTTTCCATTTATACTACTTTTCATTGTTGCATTCTTGTGTAAAAAAAAAAAAGTATCATTCCGTTTATCACGATTGCAGCCATTTTGCTGCCACTTTTCATGGTACATGGCGTGTATTATACAACCCCGATTCCAAAAATGTTGGGACAAAGTACAAATTGTAAATAAAAACAGAATGCAATGATGTGGAAGTTTCAAAATTCCATATCTTATTCAGAATAGAACATAGATGACATGTCACATGTTTAAACTGAGAAAATGTATCATTTAAAGAGAAAAATTAGGTGATTTTTAAATTTCATGACAACAATACATCTCAAAGTTGGGACAAGGCCATGTTTACCACTGTGAGACATCCCCTTTTCTCTTTACAACAGTCTGTAAACGTCTGGGGACTGAGGAGACAAGTTGCTCAAGTTTAGGGATAGGAATGTTAACCCATTCTTGTCTAATGTAGGATTCTAGTTGCTCAACTGTCTTAGGTCTTTTTTGTCGTATCTTCCATTTTATGATGCGCCAAATGTTTTCTATGGGTGAAAGATCTGGACTGCAGGCTGGCCAGTTCAGTACCCGGACCCTTCTTCTACGCAGCCATGATGCTGTAATTGATGCAGTATGTGGTTTGGCATTGTCATGTTGGAAAATGCAAGGTCTTCCCTGAAAGAGACGTCGTCTGGATGGGAGCATATGTTGCTCTAGAACCTGGATATACCTTTCAGCATTGATGGTGTCTTTCCAGATGTGTAAGCTGCCCATGCCACACGCACTAATGCAACCCCATACCATCAGAGATGCAGGCTTCTGAACTGAGCGCTGATAACAACTTGGGTCGTCCTTCTCCTCTTTAGTCCGAATGACACGGCGTCCCTGATTTCCATAAAGAATTTCAAATTTTGATTCGTCTGACCACAGAACAGTTTTCCACTTTGCCACAGTCCATTTTAAATGAGCCTTGGCCCAGAGAAGACGTCTGCGCTTCTGGATCATGTTTAGATACGACGACGACTTTGAACTATAGAGTTTTAGCTGGCAACGGCGGATGGCACGGTGAATTGTGTTCACAGATAATGTTCTCTGGAAATATTCCTGAGCCCATTTTGTGATTTCCAATACAGAAGCATGCCTGTATGTGATGCAGTGCCGTCTAAGGGCCCGAAGATCACGGGCACCCAGTATGGTTTTCCGGCCTTGACCCTACGCACAGAGATTCTTCCAGATTCTCTGAATCTTTTGATATTATGCACTGTAGATGATATGTTCAAACTCTTTGCAATTTTACACTGTCGAACTCCTTTCTGATATTGGTCCACTATTTGTCGGCGCAGAATTAGGGGGATTGGTGATCCTCTTCCCATCTTTACTTCTGAGAGCCGCTGCCACTCCAAGATGCTCTTTTTATACCCAGTCATGTTAATGACCTATTGCCAATTGACCTCATGAGTTGCAATTTGGTCCTCCAGCTGTTCCTTTTTTGTACCTTTAACTTTTCCAGCCTCTTATTGCCCCTGTCCCAACTTTTTTGAGATGTGTTGCTGTCATGAAATTTCAAAATGTCTCCCTTTCGACATTTGATATGTTGTCTATGTTCTATAGTGAATACAATATCAGTTTTTGAGATTTGTAAATTTACATTCCATTTTTATTTACAATTTGTACTTTGTCCCAACTTTTTTTGGAATCAGGGTTGTAGAAATGTGATCTGGTATTTCTCGCCTGCTCTTAGTACACAACAGATCGCCGGAAAAAATTCAGCATGAAAATTCCCATCTAAGACACCATAAATGATCCATAAAATAAATTTGACCCGGCCACTGCAGAGTCCAGATTGCTTGGTGTGCTTTGAAATAATCTAATTCTAATAATGTACAATTTAAAAAGTCAAATCCTGTTCATTTGGTTGCTCTGAAATTGACCCATGTTCCCATATCAGGAGGCAAATTACATGAAATCAGAAAGCTCTGGGGACTGTATTTTTGGCTCAGCCTTTTTAATTTTATTTTTTCTTCTCCCTCCCCCTTTGTCATCTTCAGTTCATGTGTCTGATCACGGAAACGTGTCCCACTCAGGATTGGCATAAAAGCTTTTAACGTTTTCACAAAAGTCCCGTTTTAATGTTGTCCCTCATGGGAAAGCGGTATGGAATTGCTTTCTCTAGAATATTTTTGCTGTTGTATGTTTGAAACCTCCACTAAAACTCCAGTCCCTGTGGACTCTTCTGGAACCGGCTCATTTAGCCTCTCTTCCTGTTTTGTGCACTGTTGTGGAGATGGTGCTATTTTTGTTTTCTTTGTGGTTCAGTGTCTTTTCTTTTGTCATGTGCTGTTCTTGTGTACTGTACCAACATGAAGCGTTATGAAAGTGTGTTCGCCGAAAATGAGACTTCACCTAGGTTTACCGAAATGTATTTTTTTTTCTTTTGTTCCAAGCTTGTGTCTCTAATGGTTAAGTAGGTAGGTTCAGTATGTGAAATTTTCTTTACTCCTTGAACGCGTTCCCTGCTAATATGAATGTATCTCCGCTCACAGGATTTATGATGGCCTTTAATGTGCATATCACGGGTAAATTCAGGAGCAAGATCAATGCAATTCTCCTATTTTATGTTAAACTTTGGTCAAATATCTGTCACATTCTGCATTCTCTGCAATTTTTTTTACCTTGCGCAATACCAGAAAAATTCAGTTGAAATCAAGCCGGTGATCGGTGCAGCTTCCGCGGTGATGCGGTCGCTTTACCGGTCTGTCGTGGTGAAGAAGGAGCTGAGCCAAAAGGCGAAGCTCTTGATTTACCAGTCAATCTATGTTCTGACTCTCACCTATGGTCATGAGCTTTGGGTGATGACTGAAAGAACAAGATCGCGGATACAAGTGGCCGAAATGACTTTCCTTCGCAGGGTGGCTGGGCGCTCCCTTAGAGAGAGGGTGAGAAGCACAGTCACTCGGGAGGAGCTCGGAGTAGAGACGCTGCACCTCCACGTTGAGCGGAATCAACTGAGGTGCCTCGGGCATCTCTTTCGGATGGCTCCTGGACGCCTCCCCAGGGAGGTGTTCCAGGTATGTCTCCCTGGGAGGAGGCCCCGGGGAAGACCCAGGACACGCTGGAGGGATTATGTCTCTCAGCTGGCCTGTGAACGCCTCGGTGTTCTTCCCAAGGAGCTGGCCAAGGTGTCTGGGGAGAGGGAAGTTTGGAAGCATGCTCAGACTGCTGCATCCGCGACCCGGCCCCAGATAAGCGGAAGAAAATGAGATGAGATCAAGCCATTTGAGGCGAATTGGTCCGCCTCTGAAAAAAACTCGGCATTTGGATTTCCCGGGAAACATTGATTTTCGTGATGTCAACTGTGGGACGCCTCCCTTTGAATCCTACATCAGCGCTGGTTTGTTTATGAGAAAATGACCTGGTGGTTTTCTGCAAATTTCTTCAACGTTATCACGTAATTATTAAAATGGTTAAGATGTATCGTAGGAGGGTGTAGCAACACCAATCTTGATGGGATTAGTACTCATCGTTTTCCAAAAGACCGGACAATGAAAGAGAAATGGGAGCGCTTGGTCTACACAGGCTGTGCACTGAAACTGCACAAGCTCACGCAGCTGCTGGCGCTTCCGCAGGCAGGGGCGCCGCCAGAAATTTTGGGCCCCATGAAAGATTAGAATTTTGGGCCCCCCAACTTTGCCCACCCTCGTCACAATTGCACTATTGTCATTATTTGACTTTTGATAGCCCATGGACCTTGAGTTTGTGACTTTATTACATTTTATGTATTAACCAATGGTTTAGAACGTGTAAACATTCCACACACGTAACTATGTCAAACACTTGACTGGTGTCCGTTATTAGTGTAACGGGTTTATTTTTTTCCACTTGCCATTGTGTGTAGTGGTGGGGAAATTCTGCGCTGGCCCTTTAAGAGCGCAGGTAGTTATGGGAACGAGGCGCTGGCCTCTTTCAGTTCGTTTTGGAAATGTAAGTGCCAATGCCACTGGACGTTTGCAGCCCGTCCTCAGCAGTGTATTTGTGTCTCCTTTCTTCAGAATAAAAAGACTGGTGAACAACACAACACAACGTCTGTTACATTAGTAACACTTTAATCTAGCAAACTGTATATGGCGCTCGCTCATTAAAAACTTCAATCTTAAAGCATTTATGGGTTGTATTGCTGCTTACCTCCTTCTCCAAAGGGGGGTTCAGTGGTTTGGTAGGGCGGAGGTCCCCCTGAGGCTGAATCTGTGCATATTTAGGGCACCCCATTAGTTATGAAACTGGTTATTAGCACTAGTTATTAGCACCAGCATAACGTAATATTTCATCTTATCACACAAGTCAGTTCAGTTATTAAAATGGAAAATGTCACTGTACAAACTGTAAAAGTGTTCTCTTGATAGGCTAATCCAACCACATTCATACTGTTCATTTACCATTCGCTAATATTTTGAACACACGTGAGCGATAGCTACCTTTCTTTGGGAAAAACTGAGTGACCAGTTGCCTGCCTCTCCGGTCCCTCTCAGCTTTCAGCTGCCTTTCTTTACGTTTTTGACAGCTACTCTTCATATTTAGCGATCATAGACTGTACGCAGGGGCGGCACGGTGGTGTAGGGGTTAGCGCTGTCACCTCACAGCAAGAAGGTCCTGGGTTCGAGCCCCGGGGCCGGCGAGGGCCTTTCTGTGTGGAGTTTGCATGTTCTCCCCGTGTCCGCATGGGTTTCCTCCGGGTGCTCCGGTTTCCCCCACAGTCCAAAGACATGCAGGTTAGGTTAACTGGTGACTCTAAATTGACCGTAGGTGTGAATGTGAGTGTGAATGGTTGTCTGTGTCAGCCCTGTGATGACCTGGCGACTTGTCCGGGGTGTACCCCGCCTTTCGCCCGTAGTCAGCTGGGATAGGCTCCAGCTTGCCTGCGACCCTGTAGAAGGATAAAGCGGCTAGAGATAATGAGATGAGATGAGACTGTACGCACTCCACTGCTGGCTGGCTGGCTGGCACCGCGACACAGCAGCAAGTAGCGTTGCACTGATCAGCACACAGATTTAACGCATCGCGCTTCTACCAGAACTGGACCGTACCATTTCGCAAAAGGGGGAGGGTTAAATGACAATATGTTGAAGAACTCAAGAAATAGACAACCTTGTTCAATTAGCTCATTTTACCAGATGGAATATTGCATTGTTGTTATTTCAAAAGTCTTATTAAAATCATCAAAAGCATATTATCAACCCCTTAAAGGGCCCCATGGCAGTGCTGGGCCCCTAGAATTGTTCTAACCTTTCCCCCCCTGGCGGCGCCCATGTCCGCAGGTAACGTCACGAATCTGGCTCCAGACTCCCTTGGGATTTTTCCAGACGTTTTTTTTTTTTCTTTCCCCCTGCTGTAGACCGATGGCCTTGTGCAGAATTACCCTTCTGGATGAGTGTGTAAAGGGACATACTTTTCATATATTTAAAAAAAAAAAAAAAAGAGAGAAATTGGTCCAGAATATGCACTTTAATGTGTCTATAAAATGACTGACTGACGCTTTTCTCAGCCACTTGATGCATTTCTGCTAAAGCCAAGGTCTAAACCATCATTTTTAAATGTTCTATGTATCTTTCAAGTTGTTTGTACAAATAAGAAAAAATGGGCTAATGCACCTTTTAAAGACTACGTGCGCACTTTTTTTTTTTTTTTTTTTATATAATTTATCTGCTCATAAAAACAATCAGTTCTTGATGTAGTTTCCTTCAGTATTCTGTTGCAGAAAACTGGTTCAAAATGAGTTAATCCACATTCGGGGTAGTCTGTTTTTAAAAAAAAAAACTTTAACTCTTAAATGAGGAAATTTAAACCAAGTAAAGTCATATAAATTTTCTGCTAGCATATCACCCAGTCGCCTCGCTGTTAAATGTAGAGGAAAATAACAAACCTAGCTACTAGTAATTATTCTTTGTGTGACATGATGCATTACTGATGTTACAACTGGTGAGTCAGTAGCCCTTTTTACACAGATATTTCAGAATATTGGTGTGAAGATGTAATGTAATATTCCGGCTTGAGTGATTTTTATACTGAACCAGATAAAACCTCCATGAAATCATGCCAGTGTCTTTACGTTGCGAGTCGGCATTCCACAACCAGAGACATGACGTGTCCCAATGGTGCATCGGCATCTAGGGGGAATTTTAAGGGAAGTAATAGCCTCGTATATAAATAAAACCATGTTTTGTGTCTTTTTAGCTGTGCTGGCTTTTTGAGGGAAAAAAAAAAAAAGCATGTTATAGAAAACCACGCTCGCAAATGGGGGAGTGGAGAGACTCGTACAAGCAACATGTTTGTGGATCAGAGAGATGTTGGCGGAGAAAGTGAAGAAAAGTAGCAAGTGATTTTGAGGCAGAAAGGCACGGGGACCTTCAGTGTCGTAAACAGATGTTTGAATTCGCACTGGTCTCAAAAAAAACAATGTTGGTCAGAAACGTCACACCCCTGTCCTACTGTGCCGGTTGTCCCTTTTACACAGATGTTGATTCTGGCTCTGTTGCTATCAATTGTTCCGGCTCAGACGCAGAACAGACGTTCTGCATTCGGATATTTTATACAGAACACAAGGTAGAATAAAGGCGTGAGATTCCTGCCAAACAGGCTGTGTAAAAAGTGAAAGTGGAGTGTGTTTCAGAGCTGCATTCTCTGTATCTGCATACAAAATACAGATCCAACACAGTTCTTTTATGTATCTGTTTTTGGTGTTACTTAGGGTTGGGAACCGAAACTCCGTTCCAAATTAGAACCAAGCACAAAATACCAGGTGCTGGGTACCCGTAAAAGAATTGAATATCAGTTCTGCGGTAGTCTTTTATTATTGCAAACAAAGGCTGGATATCTGCAAGGGCGTAGAAGGCTATCTGCCAGGACCTGTCTACAGGATTGTGATGCATCAACGCGAGAGCGTGTCCGTTTGTTTAAAAACGACCTTGCGCTTGTGGCTAGTGTGAGAGATGATCTGCTGTAGAATGGTTGTTTGTTCTCCAAACTGCAGCCTTGTTTCATTTGACTTGTGTGAACTTGAGTTGGGGGGGGGCGAATACTGAAATGGCCCATATAACACTACTGCTCAATATTTTCACATCCAGAATTCAC